>NW_027039742.1:0-94786 GCF_034236695.1 Oncorhynchus nerka | reverse complement strand
TTTAGACCAGAACCCTATTCCCACTACTATAGTGCACTACTTTAGACCAGAACCCTATTCCCTATATATAGTGCACTACTTTAGACCAGAACCCTATTCCCTATATAGTGCACTACTTTAGACCAGGGCCCTATAGAACCCTATCCCCTATATAGTGCACTACTTTAGACCAGAGCTCTATAGAACCCTATCCCCTATATAGTGCACTACTTTAGACCAGGGTCTATAGAACCCTATTCCCTATATATAGTGCACTACTTTAGACCAGAACCCTATTCCCTATATAGTGCACTACTTTAGACCAGGGCCCTATAGAACCCTATCCCCTATATAGTGCACTACTTTAGACCAGGGCCCTATAGAACCCTAGTCCCCATATAGTGCACTACGTTAGACCAGAACCCTATTCCCTATATAGTGCACTACTTTAGACCAGAGCCCTATAGAACCCTATTCCCTATATAGTACACTACTTTAGACCAGGGCCCTATAGAACCCTATTCCCTATATAGTGCACTACTTTAGACCAGGGCACTATAGAACCCTAGTCCCTATATAGTGCACTACTTTAGACCAGGGCCCTATAGAACCCTATTCCCTATATATAGTGCACTACTTTAGACCAGGGCCCTATAGAACCCTATTCCCTATATAGTACACTACTTTAGACCAGGGCCCTATAGAACCCTATTCCATATATAGTGCACTACTTTAGACCAGGGCCCTATAGAACCCTAGTCCCTATATAGTGCACTACGTTAGACCAGAACCCTATTCCCTATATAGTGCACTACTTTAGACCAGGGCCCTATAGAACCATATTCCCTATATAGTGCACTACTTTAGACCAGGGCCCTATAGAACCCTAGTCCCCACTACGTTAGACCAGAACCCTATTCCCTATATAGTGCACTACTTTAGACCAGGGCCCTATAGAACCCTATCCCCTATATAGTGCACTACTTTAGACCAGGGCCATATAGAACCCTATTCCCTATATATAGTACACTACTTTAGACCAGAGCCCTATAGAACCCTATTCCCTATATAGTGCACTACTTTAGACCAGGGCCCTATAGAACCCTATTCCCTATATAGTGCACTACTTTAGACCAGAACCCTATTCCCTATATAGTGCACTACTTTAGACCAGAACCCTATTCCCTATATAGTGCACTACTTTAGACCAGGACCATATAGAACCCTATTCCCTATATAGTACACTACTTTAGACCAGAGCCCTATAGAACCCTATTCCCTATATAGTGCACTACTTTAGACCAGGGCCCTATAGAACCCTATTCCCTATATAGTGCACTACTTTAGACCAGAACCCTATTCCCTATATAGTGCACTACTTTAGACCAGAACCCTATTCCCTATATAGTGCACTACTTTAGACCAGAACCCTATTCCCTATATAGTGCACTACTTTAGACCAGGGCCCTATAGAACCCTAGTCCCTATATAGTGCACTACTTTAGACCAGAACCCTATTCCCTATATAGTGCACTACTTTAGACCAGAACCCTATTCCCTATATATAGTGCACTACTTTAGACCAGAACCCTATTCCCTATATAGTGCACTACTTTAGACCAGGGCCCTATAGAACCCTATCCCCTATATAGTGCACTACTTTAGACCAGGGTCTATAGAACCCTATTCCCTATATATAGTGCACTACTTTAGACCAGAACCCTATTCCCTATATAGTGCACTACTTTAGACCAGGGCCCTATAGAACCCTATCCCCTATATAGTGCACTACTTTAGACCAGGGCTCTATAGAACCCTATTCCCTATATAGTACACTACTTTAGACCAGAGCCCTATAGAACCCTATTCCCTATATAGTACACTACTTTAGACCAGGGCCCTATAGAACCCTATTCCCTATATAATGCACTACTTTAGACCAGGGCCCTATTCCCTATATAGTACACTACTTTAGACCAGGGCCCTATAGAACCCTATTCCCTATATAGTGCACTACTTTAGACCAGAACCCTATAGAACCCTATTCCCTATATAGTGCACTACTTTAGACCAGAACCCTATAGAACCCTATTCCCTATATAGTGCACTACTTTAGACCAGAACCCTATAGAACCCTATTCCCTATATAGTGCACTACTTTAGACCAGAACCCTATTCCCTATATAGTGCACTACTTTAGACCAGAACCCTATTCCCTATATAGTGCACTACTTTAGACCAGAACCCTATTCCCTATATATAGTGCACTACTTTAGACCAGAACCCTATTCCCTATATATAGTGCACTACTTTAGACCAGAACCCTATTCCCTATATATAGTGCACTACTTTAGACCAGAACCCTATTCCCTATATAGTGCACTACTTTAGACCAGAACCCTATTCCCTATATAGTGCACTACTTTAGACCAGGGCCTATGGGCAATAGGGCTCCATTCAGGGCTCATCCTTAGACAGTCAGGTCACAACAGATTGTCTGTCTGTTAAAACCACTCCCCTTTACCTCATTTCTATTGGACAGAGAATTTGTAACTTGATATCTAATAGAACTTCCTGTTTCTGTGTGTTTCCTGCAGTGACATGGAGAAGCAGAAATGTTCCCTGCTGGATGCTCTGTGTAGGAAGGGCTGTGCCCTGGCTGACCTGGTCCTGCTGCCTGCTCCACCCCAGGACGGGGCTGGGGGGGCTGGGGAGGCTGGGGGGGCCGGAGAGGCCGGGGGGGCCGGAGAGGCCGGAGACGGGGCAGAGACAGGGGCCGAAGAGGAGGAGGTGACCAGCTCTGACGACGCCCAACAGGGCAGGGCCAAAGCCTTGACAGACACCTTCTGGGAGCTGCAGAAGTGGGTGGAGCTAACGGACTCTAAGGTGAGGAGAAGAGGTGTGGCCAGCTGTTTCCTCGACGATCCCCGGCTTACGCCACAACTTGCAGTGGATGATGTGTCAACGGTAACGAATCATCCATCTCAATCTTTATGGTCTGATCCCCTTGCTCCCCAGGTGTTGACGTTCTCCTACAAACATGCACTAGTCAATAAGATGTACGGCAGAGCCCTGAAGTTTGCCTCCAAGATCGTAGAAGATAAACCCAGTAGAGAGAACTTGAAGAACTGCATTCAGGTTAGAAACATCTACTTCCTGTCAGTCATGTTTTACAGCCTCAGTCCACCTACCTGATACATCTACTTCCTGTCAGTCATGTTTTACAGCCTCAGTCCAACTACCTGATACATCTACTTCCTGTTAGTCATGTTTTACAGCCTCAGTCCACCTACCTGATACATCTACTTCCTGTTAGTCCTGTTTTACAGCCTCAGTCCACCTACCTGATACATCTACTTCCTGTTAGTCCTGTTTTACAGAGCCTCAAGTCCAACTACCTGATACATCTACTTCCTGTCAGTCATGTTAGTCTAAGACTGCAGTGTTTAAGGTCTGTCTGTAACACTTGAACAAAGAGCAAGAGAGAACTGGCTGCCCATCATGCAATCCTACTTCTGTACATCACGTCCTGTTTGTTTTCAGGTAATGCGGTCCTTGGGCTGGATGCACTGTGCCACTTTCACAGAGAACTGGCTGCCCATCATGTACACCACCGACTACACTCCCAGTCATAGACACTCTGTTAACACACACACACACACACACACACACACACACACACACACACACAGCAGTCATGGATTGACCACGTACACACATAAACACTCACACACACACACACACACACACACACACACAGCAGTCATGGATTGACCTCACACACATAAACACACACACACACACACACACACACAGCAGTCATGGATTGACCTCACACACATAAACACACACACACACACACACACACACACACACACAGCAGTCATGGATTGACCTCACACACATAAACACACATAAACACACACACACACACAGCAGTCATGGATTGACCTCACACACACACACACACATGGATTGACACACACACACAACAGTCATGGATTGACCTCACACACATACAACACACACACACACACACACATAAACACACATCTGAAAACAGTCAGCGTTTTTTTTTTTTTTTTTAACCAAATCTTGACTGAATTCCTCAAAACAATGTGGTCACAGAGAAGATTTCAACCCAGACACATTTTCAGAGCTTCTTGTTCGAATAAACCCCCCTGGTGTTCAGTTGTAGATAGAAAGATGAAGTCCCAGAACGGATTGGATCGTTTCATCTTTATCTGAATAATATCTTTGTTCTGAATGTTTCACCCTGCTGAATGAACCCGGGCTGTAGAAAGGTACCGACACGCGTCATAATACACATTATAAACAGGCAATATAACACGATATTATTCTCCCTGATGGCGTTTAAAAATGTGTGTGTGTGTGTGTGTGTGTGTGTGTGTGTGCGTGTGCGTGTGCGCGCGCGCGCATGTCTTTTAGAGAAAACAAAAAGGGGGAGGTTTTGTGTTTGGAAGCTGATCATTTTGAGTCGATGTCCAATTGAACCCTGTAGTTTTACTTGAATGTCCATTATTCCTTTGTGTGTGTGTGTGTGTGTGTGTGTGTCCTCTCTTTGGAATCCCTGGAAAGAGCCTCCCTCGTTGTCAGGATTCCACAGTGATCCTGTCCTCGCTTTTGTTTCACCCCTCCCTCCCTCCTTTCCTCCCTCCTTCCCTACCTCCTTCCCTCCTTTCCTCCCTCCTTCCCTACCTCCTTTCTCTGTGCTGTAAATTAAGCATTTGAGGTTTTAGTTACGGTCTGAAGTTCACGGTTCATCTGTCTCATTCTGTCTTCTCATTGCCAACGACAGTCTCTCCTAATGGCCTTAACTTTAATCAACCACGGGACCGTCGACGCCGTCAACTCCTAGACTCCAGATCGATCAGAACAACCTCCTCATATCTCTCTGGCTGTGGCCCAAACACCACCCTATTCCCCTATAGTGCACTTCTTGTGACTAGAGCCCTGTGGGGGTTTCATACGGCTGTGATTTGAAAGCGGTGCACTCTATAAGGGAATAGGTTAACATTTGGGAGGCATCCTATCGCCTTCTGCTGGTGTCAAAAGACCTTTCGGATGAATATTAATGGGATGTCTTGTATTTATATTACAACTCAAAAAACGTAGTCAATTAAACGACAATATTTTACGGAATGTTAAGATTTTAAGGAAATGTACCTTTTATAGTATTATTTTATAACCATATTCTTCCTGGACGACATATGGAAAGTACCAACACACAGTTTTGTTATCACTGTAATGGAATTATGTCACAAATGAATAAAAAGATTTGGAAGAGTAATTGTATGAGTGTCTTATGTAAATATCTGCTCCACCAGTGGACTACTCAGGACTTCCTATATCCATAACCCATTTATATTTGACCATAGAAACTGGAACAAAGACAGCAAAGCACATATATTTTTTAATATTTAATATCAATCCACATCGTGGAACCCATTTTGAGCCTTTTATTTGTTGTTGTTGTCTGTGTTGTATGTGGGACATATTTGGGAGATGGACCGTTGCTAGGCAACAGTCCCGAAACGCGATTGAGAGAACAAGGACTTCTGAAGCTTCAAGTAAAGCCAATGTTACTAAACTAGTTAGGTTGAATCAGTTTTAAAGTGAAACTAATGAATTATGAAATGTAGTGAATATATGAACCGTTAGTGCAGGATGTCATGTAAAAAAATATTACCGGCATGAAATAGTTTCCAATCGTTCAGATAGTTGTGTTGTAACATTTTGACGGGCTGTTTCTTTCTGCCTGTCTACTGCTATCGTTATGCTGAGTTGACTGTAAAAGATGAATTGCTAAAGTTAGCTAGTAGTGATTAGGGACCGTTAGCCATTTTTAAAATGAGCAGGATACGTTTTCTGAAGGAACTGTGTCTAGCCAACTGGGACAGCCAACTGCCCACATTGGGATCATTTCTCTGCGTGCTTTTTTTATGGCTATGTGGGAAGCTAATCAACTTCAAGAGGGCCGTCTTGGTTTAGCTTGGCGTTAAATAAGCAGCGCACCCCCCTAGTCAACTACTGTAATGAAACCCCCTAGCAGCCCCCTAGACTACCATACACACCCTTCTACCATCATGCACTGCCTCAGTCAGAAACTCTTGTCTAGACTACCATACACACCCTTCTACCATCATGCACTGCCTCAGTCAGAAACTCTGTCTAGACTACCATACACACCATTCTACCATCATGCACTGCCTCAGTCAGAAACTATGTCTAGACTACCATACACACCCTTCTACCATCATGCACTGCCTCAGTCAGAAACTCTTGTCCAGACTACCATACACACCCTTCTACCATCATGCACTGCCTCTCTACCCCTTCTACAGACATTATAACTGTTATCTCTACCCCTTCTACAGACATTATAACTGGTATCTCTACCCCTTCTACGGACATTATAACTGATATCCTGTTATCTCTACCCCTTCTACAGACATTAAAACTTATCTCTACCCCTTCTACAGACATTATAACTGTTATCTCTACCCTTCTACAGACATTATAACTGTTATCCTGTTATCTCTACCCCTTCTACAGACATTATAACTGTTATCTCTACCCCTTCTACAGACATTATAACTGTTATCCTGTTATCTCTACCCCTTCTACAGACATAACTGATATCCTGTTATCTCTACCCTTCTACAGGCATTATAACTGATATCTCTACCCCTTCTACAGACATTATAACTGTTATCCTGTTATCTCTACCCCTTCTACAGACATTATAACTGTTATCCTGTTATCTCTACCCCTTCTACAGACATTATAACTGATATCCTGTTATCTCTACCCCTTCTACAGACATTATAACTGTTATCTCTACCCCTTCTACATACATTAAAACTGTTATCTCTACCCCTTCTACATACATTAAAACTGTTATCTCTACCCCTTCTACAGACATTATAACTGTTATCTCTACCCCTTCTACAGACATAACTGATATCCTGTTATCTCTACCCTTCTACAGGCATTATAACTGATATCTCTACCCCTTCTACAGACATAACTGATATCCTGTTATCTCTACCCCTTCTACAGACATTATAACTGTTATCCTGTTATCTCTACCCCTTCTACAGACATTATAACTGATATCCTGTTATCTCTACCCCTTCTACAGACATTATAACTGTTATCCTGTTATCTCTACTCCTTCTACAGACATTATAACTGATATCCTGTTATCTCTACCCCTTCTACAGACATTATAACTGTTATCTCTACCCCTTCTACAGACATTATAACTGTTATCCTGTTATCTCTACCCCTTCTACAGACATTATAACTGATATCTCTACCCCTTCTACAGACATTATAACTGTTATCCTGTTATCTCTACCCCTTCTACAGACATTATAACTGTTATCCTGTTATCTCTACCCCTTCTACAGACATTATAACTGGTATCTCTACCCCTTCTACAGACATTATAACTGATATCCTGTTATCTCTACCCCTTCTACAGACATTATAACTGTTACCTCTACCCCTTCTACAGACATTATAACTGTTATCTCTACCCCTTCTACAGACATTATAACTGATATCTCTACCCTTCTACAGACATAACTGATATCCTGTTATCTCTACCCCTTCTACAGACATTATAACTGATATCCTGTTATCTCTACCCCTTCTACAGACATTATAACTGTTATCTCTACCCCTTCTACAGACATTATAACTGATATCTCTACCCTTCTACAGACATAACTGATATCCTGTTATCTCTACCCCTTCTACAGACATTAAAACTGTTATCTCTACCCTTCTACAGACATAACTGATATCCTGTTATCTCTACCCCTTCTACAGACATTATAACTGATATCCTGTTATCTCTACCCCTTCTACAGACATTATAACTGTTACCTCTACCCCTTCTACAGACATTATAACTGATATCTCTACCCCTTCTACAGACATTATAACTGATATCCTGTTATCTCTACCCCTTCTACAGACATTAAAACTGTTATCTCTACCCCTTCTACAGACATTATAACTGATATCTCTACCCCTTCTACAGACGTTAAAACTGATATCCTGTTATCTCTACCCCTTCTACAGACATTACAACTGTTATCTCTACCCCTTCTACAGACATTATAACTGTTATCCTGTTATCTCTACCCCTTCTACAGACATTAAAACTGATATCCTGTTATCTCTACCCCTTCTACAGACATTAAAACTGTTATCCTGTTATCTCTACCCCTTCTACAGACATTATAACTGTTATCTCTACCCTTCTACAGACATTATAACTGGTATCCTGTTATCTCTACTCCTTCTACAGACATTATAACTGTTATCTCTACCCTTCTACAGACAGTATAACTGTTATCCTGTTATCTCTACCCCTTCTACAGACATTATAACTGATATCTCTACCCCTTCTACAGACATTAAAACTGTTATCTCTACCCCTTCTACAGACATTATAACTGATATCCTGTTATCTCTACCCCTTCTACAGACATTAAAACTGATATCTCTATCCCTTTGCTAAGTCAAACAGTATAACTGATATCTCTACACTGCCCTACAGACATTATAAATGTTATCTCTCCCCTTCTCAGATGAAATTACAACTGTTATTGTGACCCCGGCTACAGACATTAAAACTGTTATCCTATCTCTCCCTCTTCTCCAGACATTATAACTGAGATCCTGTTATCTCTACCCCTTCTACAGACATTATCCCTGATCGCTGGCTACGTCCCTTCTACAGACATTAAGAACTGTTATCTCTACCCCTTCTGAAAAAATAACTGTTATCCTGTTATCTCTACCCCTTCTTCAGACATTACAACTGTTATCTCTACCCCTTCTACAGACATTATAACTGATATCCTGATCTCTACCCCTTCTACAGACATTATAACTGAGTTATCTCTAGGTTTCTAGACAGACATTCAACTGAGACTGCTCTATCCTGTTATCTCTACGCTCCCACTCTAAAGAACATTATAACTGCTCTCATCCTGTTATCTCTACCCCTTCTACAGACATTATGAACCATCAGATCCTGTTATCTCTACCCCTCTACAGACATTATAACGCTTATCCTGTTATCTCCTGACAGGTCGCTTCTACAGACATTAAAACTGATATCCTGTTATCTCTACCCCTTGTCCCCAGACATGTATAACTGTTATCCTGTTATCTCTACCCACTTCTCTGTCATTATAACATGGTATCTCCTATCATTTCTACAGACATTACAATTAATCTTCTCCTTTCCCCTTCTACCAGACATTATGCATGTCTGATATCCTGTTATCTCTACCCCTTCTGACAGACATTATAACTGTTTCCTCCTGTTATCTCTGCCCCTTCATGATCAGACATTATAACTGATATCCTGTTATCTCTACCCCCCAGAGCATTATAACCTTGATGATCCTGTTACAACACCCTGTCGTTCTCAACATTAACACTGATGGCCCGTCCTGTTTCATGCTCTACAACATCCAGACAGATAACTGACCCTGCCTCTCACCTTCTACAGACATCCTATCCAGGCACTTGTCATCTCCCCCTGGATTACAGACATTATAACTGTTATCTCTCCTGCCTGTGCCATTAAACCCCTATAACTCATCCAGAACTCTAGCCCGTCTTCTTCAACCTTCCCAAGTTCTATCCTGTTATCTCTACTCCGCTTCCACTGGCTTCCAGTATAACTGATATCCGCTATCAAGACCATGGTGCTTGCTACGGACTTAGGGGAACTGACCTCATCCTCCAGGCTCTGATCAGGCCCTACACCCAAACAAGGGCACTGACGTTCAAACCTGATGGCCTGCTATCCTCTACCCCTTCTACTCAGACATTATAACTGTTATCTCTCTGGCCTTCTACAGACATTATAACAATATCTCTACCCCAGGACAGACATTACAACTGATATCCTCTTTAAGCGGATGATGTTATCTCTACCCCTTCTACAGACGTTAAAACTGATATCCTGTTATCTCTACCCCTTCTACAGACATTATAACTGTTACCTCTACTCCTTCTACAGACATTATAACTGATATCTCTACCCCTTCTACAGACGTTAAAACTGATATCCTGTTATCTCTACCCCTTCTACAGACATTAAAACTGTTATCTCTACCCTTCTACAGACATTATAACTGATATCCTGTTATCTCTACCCCTTCTACAGACATTATAACTGTTATCTCTACCCCTTCTACAGACATTATAACTGATATCTCTACCCCTTCTACAGACATTATAACTGATATCCTGTTATCTCTACCCCTTCTACAGACATTATAACTGTTATCTCTACCCCTTCTACAGACATTATAACTGATATCCTGTTATCTCTACCCCTTCTACAGACATTAAAACTGTTATCTCTACCCTTCTACAGACAGTATAACTGTTATCCTGTTATCTCTACCCCTTCTACAGACATTATAGCTGGTATCCTGTTATCTCTACCCCTTCTACAGACATTATAACTGTTATCCTGTTATCTCTACCCCTTCTACAGACATTATAACTGATATCCTGTTATCTCTACCCCTTCTACAGACATTATAACTGTTATCCTGTTATCTCTACCCCTTCTACAGACATTATAACTGATATCCTGTTATCTCTACCCCTTCTACAGACATTACAACTGTTATCTCTACCCCTTCTACAGACATTATAACTGTTATCTCTACCCCTTCTACAGACATTATAACTGTTATCTCTACCCCTTCTACAGACATTATAACTGTTATCTCTACCCCTTCTACAGACATTATAACTGATATCCTGTTATCTCTACCCCTTCTACAGACATTATAACTGATATCCTGTTATCTCTACCCTTCTACAGACATTATAACTGTTATCTCTACCCCTTCTACAGACATTATAACTGATATCCTGTTATCTCTACCCCTTCTACAGACATTAAAACTGTTATCTCTACCCTTCTACAGACAGTATAACTGTTATCCTGTTATCTCTACCCCTTCTACAGACATTATAGCTGGTATCCTGTTATCTCTACCCCTTCTACAGACATTATAACTGTTATCCTGTTATCTCTACCCCTTCTACAGACATTATAACTGATATCCTGTTATCTCTACCCCTTCTACAGACATTATAACTGTTATCCTGTTATCTCTACCCCTTCTACAGACATTATAACTGATATCCTGTTATCTCTACCCCTTCTACAGACATTACAACTGTTATCTCTACCCCTTCTACAGACATTATAACTGTTATCTCTACCCTTCTACAGACATTATAACTGTTATCTCTACCCCTTCTACAGACATTATAACTGTTATCTCTACCCCTTCTACAGACATTACAACTGTTATCTCTACCCTTCTACAGACATTATAACTGATATCCTGTTATCTCTACCCCTTCTACAGACATTATAACTGATATCTCTACCCTTCTACAGACATTATAACTGTTATCCTGTTATCTCTACCCCTTCTACAGACATTAAAACTGTTATCTCTACCCCTTCTACAGACATTATAACTGGTATCCTGTTATCTCTACCCCTTCTACAGACATTATAACTGTTATCTCTACCCTTCTACAGACAGTATAACTGTTATCCTGTTATCTCTACCCCTTCTACAGACATTAAAACTGATATCTCTACCCCTTCTACAGACATTATAACTGTTACCTCTACCCCTTCTACAGACATTATAACTGTTATCTCTACCCCTTCTACAGACATTATAACTGGTATCCTGTTATCTCTACCCCTTCTACAGACATTATAACTGTTATCCTGTTATCTCTACCCCTTCTACAGACATTATAACTGGTATCCTGTTATCTCTACCCCTTCTACAGACATTATAACTGGTATCCTGTTATCTCTACCCCTTCTACAGACATTATAGCTGGTATCCTGTTATCTCTACCCCTTCTACAGACATTATAACTGGTATCCTGTTATCTCTACCCCTTCTACAGACATTATAACTGATATCCTGTTATCTCTACCCCTTCTACAGACGTTAAAACTGATATCCTGTTATCTCTACTCCTTCTACAGACATTATAACTGATATCTCTACCCCTTCTACAGACATTAAAACTGATATCCTGTTATCTCTACCCCTTCTACAGACATTATAACTGGTATCCTGTTATCTCTACCCCTTCTACAGACATTATAACTGATATCCTGTTATCTCTACCCCTTCTACAGACGTTAAAACTGATATCCTGTTATCTCTACTCCTTCTACAGACATTATAACTGTTATCTCTACCCCTTCTACAGACATTATAACTGATATCTCTACCCCTTCTACAGATGTTAAAACTGTTTATCTTGCTGGACACTCATCCCATCATACCAACACAACGATATATTTAGAGAGGAGACCATCTGACACACACATCTATCCATTACTCACACACACACACACACACACACATCTATCCATTACCCAATCTCTGTTTACAAGCAGCACACACACACACACACACACACACACACACACACATCTATCCATTACTCAATCTCTGTTTACAAGCACACACACACACACACACACACACACATCTATCCATTACCCAATCTCTGTTTACAAACAGCATGTGTAATAGCAGTTTTGAGTCAGTGCTGTGGAGAGATATATACACACACACACACACACACACACACCACTATTACTCAGTGTCTGTTTACAAACAGCATGTGTAATAGCAGTTTTGAGTCAGTGCTGTGGAGAGATATACACACACACACACACTATTACTCAGTGTCTGTTTACAAACAGCATGTGTAATAGCAGTTTTGAGTCAGTGCTGTGGAGAGATATACACACACACACACACACACACACACACACACTATTACTCAGTGTCTGTTTACAAACAGCATGTGTAATAGCAGTTTTGAGTCAGTGCTGTGGAGAGATATACACACACACACACACACACACACACACACACACTATTACTCAGTGTCTGTTTACAAGTAAGTAATCCCAGCTTGTAAATAGAGGTTTGACAGAGAGTTGTTGCACCAAGTTATGCTCTGTGTATTTTCTGGTCACAGCAGGTATTTCTAGTGAGTGTTTTTTACAGGAGCTTGCTGTTAGAAATGGATACCGATGCACAATACGCAATGGAACGTGGTGAATACCTATACACAACATGGTGAATACCTATACATAAACATGGGGAATATCTATACATAAACATGGTGAATACCTTTACACAACATGGTGAATACCTTTACACAACATGGTGAATACCTTTACACAACATGGTGAATACCTTTACACAACATGGTGAATACCTATACACAACATGGTGAATATACATAAACATGGTGAATACCTATACATAAACATGGTGAATATACATAAACATGGTGAATACCTATACATAAACATGGGGAATACCTATACATAAACATGGTGAATACCTATACACAACATGGTGAATATACATAAACATGGGGAATATCTATACATAAACATGGGGAATACCTATACATAAACATGGGGAATATACATAAACATGGTGAATATACATAAACATGGGGAATATACATAAACATGGTGAATACCTATACATAAACATGGGGAATACCTATACATAAACATGGTGAATACCTATACATAAACATGGGGAATATACATAAACATGGTGAATACCTATACATAAACATGGTGAATATACATAAACATGGGGAATACCTATACATAAACATGGTGAATATACATAAACATGGGGAATACCTATACATAAACATGAGGAATACCTATACATAAACATGGTGAATATACATAAACATGGGGAATACCTATACACAAACATGGGGAATACCTATACATAAACATGGGGAATACCTATACACAACATGGGGAATACCTATACATAAACATGGGGAATACCTATACACAACATGGGGAATACCTATACATAAACATGAGGAATACCTATACATAAACATGGGGAATACCTATACACAAACATGGGGAATACCTATACATAAACATGGTGAATATACATAAACATGGGGAATACCTATACATAAACATGGGGAATATACATAAACATGGTGAATACCTATACATAAACATGGGGAATATACATAAACATGGTGAATACCTATACATAAACATGGGGAATATACATAAACATGGTGAGTACCTATACATAAACATGGGGAATATACATAAACATGGTGAATACCTATACATAAACATGGGGAATATACATAAACATGGGGAATATACATAAACATGGGGAATACCTATACATAAACATGGTGAATATACATAAACATGGTGAATACCTATACATAAACATGGGGAATACCTATACATAAACATGGGGAATACCTATACATAAACATGGTGAATACCTATACATAAACATGGGGAATACCTATACATAAACATGGTGAATACCTATACATAAACATGGTGAATACCTATACATAAACATGGTGAATACCTATACATAAACATGGTGAATACCTATACATAAACATGGGGAATATATACATAAACATGGGAATACCTATACATAAACATGGTGAATATACATAAACATGGGGAATATACATAAACATGGTGAATACCTATACATAAACATGGGGAATACCTATACATAAACATGGGGAATACCTATACATAAACATGGGGAATATACATAAACATGGGGAATACCTATACATAAACATGGGGAATACCTATACATAAACATGGGGAATACCTATACATAAACATGGGGAATACCTATACATAAACATGGGGAATACCTACATAAACATGGGGAATACCTATACATAAACATGGGGAATACCTATACATAAACATGGGGAATATACATAAACATGGTGAATACCTATACATAAACATGGGGAATACCTATACATAAACATGGGGAATATACATAAACATGGTGAATACCTATACATAAACATGGGGAATACCTATACATAAACATGGGGAATACCTATACATAAACATGGTGAATACCTATACATAAACATGGTGAATATACATAAACATGGGGAATACCTATACATAAACATGGGGAATATACATAAACATGGGGAATACCTATACATAAACATGGGGAATACCTATACATAAACATGGGGAATATACATAAACATGGTGAATACCTATACATAAACATGGGGAATACCTATACATAAACATGGGGAATACCTATACATAAACATGAGATACATAAACATGGGGAATATACATAAACATGGGGAATACCTATACATAAACATGGGGAATACCTATACATAAACATGGTGAATACCTATACATAAACATGGGGAATACCTATACATAAACATGGGGAATACCTATACATAAACATGGGGAATACCTATACATAAACATGGGGAATACCTATACATAAACATGGGGAATACCTATACACAACATGGGGAATACCTATACATAAACATGGGGAATACCTATACATAAACATGGGGAATACCTATACATAAACATGGGGAATATACATAAACATGGTGAATACCTATACATAAATATGGGGAATACCTATACATAAACATGGGGAATACCTATACATAAACATGGGGAATATACATAAACATGGTGAATACCTATACATAAACATGGGGAATACCTATACATAAACATGGGGAATACCTATACATAAACATGGGGAATACCTATACATAAACATGGGGAATACCTATACATAAACATGGGGAATACCTATACATAAACATGGGGAATACCTATACATAAACATGGGGAATATACATAAACATGGGGAATACCTATACATAAACATGGGGAATACCTATACATAAACATGGGGAATACCTATACATAAACATGGGAATATACATAAACATGGTATACATAAACATGGTGAATACCTATACATAAACATGGGAATACATAAACATGGGGATACATAAACATGGGGAATACCTATACATAAACATGGTGAATACCTATACCTATACACAACATGGTGAAATACATAAACATGGGGAATATACAACATGGGGAATATACATAAACATGGGGAATATCTATACATAAACATGGGGAATACCTATACATAAACATGGGGAATATATACATAAACATGGTGAATATACATAAACATGGGGAATACATAAACATGGGGAATACCTATACATAAACATGGGGAATACCTATACATAAACATGGTGAATACCTATACATAAACATGGGGAATATACATAAACATGGGGAATATACATAAACATGGTGAATACCTATACATAAACATGGTGAATATACATAAACATGGGGAATACCTATACATAAACATGGTGAATATACATAAACATGGGGAATATACATAAACATGGTGAATACATAAACATGGTGAATACCTATACATAAACATGGTGAATACATAAACATGGGGAATACCTATACATAAACATGGGGAATACCTATACATAAACATGGGGAATACCTATACATAAACATGGGGAATATACATAAACATGGGGAATACCTATACATAAACATGGGGAATACCTATACATAAACATGGGGAATACCTATACATAAACATGGGGAATACCTATACATAAACATGGGGAATACCTATACATAAACATGGTGAATATACATAAACATGGGGAATACCTATACATAAACATGGGGAATACCTATACATAAACATGGGGAATATACATAAACATGGTGAATACCTATACATAAACATGGGGAATACCTATACATAAACATGGTGAATACCTATACATAAACATGGGGAATATACATAAACATGGTGAATACCTATACATAAACATGGGGAATATACATAAACATGGTGAATACCTATACATAAACATGGGGAATACCTATACATAAACATGATGAATACCTATACATAAACATGGTGAATATACATAAACATGGGGAATACCTATACATAAACATGGAATACCTATACATAAACATGGGAATACCTATACATAAACATGGGGAATACATAAACATGGGGAATACCTATACATAAACATGGTGAATATACATAAACATGGGGAATACCTATACATAAACATGGGGAATACCTATACATAAACATGGGGAATATACATAAACATGGTGAATACCTATACATAAACATGGGGAATATACATAAACATGGTGAATACCTATACATAAACATGGGGAATATACATAAACATGGGGAATACCTATACATAAACATGGGAATATACATAAACATGGTGAATACCTATACATAAACATGGGGAATATACATAAACATGGGGAATACCTATACATAAACATGGTGAATATACATAAACATGGGGAATACCTATACATAAACATGGGGAATACCTATACATAAACATGGGGAATACCTATACATAAACATGGTGAATACCTATACATAAACATGGTGAATACCTATACATAAACATGGGGAATACCTATACATAAACATGGTGAATACCTATACATAAACATGGGGAATACCTATACATAAACATGGGGAATACCTATACATAAACATGGGGAATACCTATACATAAACATGGTGAATACCTATACATAAACATGGGGAATACCTATACATAAACATGGGGAATACCTATACATAAACATGGGGAATACCTATACATAAACATGGTAATACATAAACATGGGGAATATACATAAACATGGTAAAATATACATAAACATGGTGAATACCTATACATAAACATGGGGAATACCTATACATAAACATGGGGAATACCTATACATAAACATGGGAATATACATAAACATGGTGAATACCTATACATAAACATGGGGAATACCTATACATAAACATGGGGAATACCTATACATAAACATGGGGAATACCTATACATAAACATGGGGAATACCTATACATAAACATGGGGAATACCTATACATAAACATGGGGAATACCTATACATAAACATGGGGAATATACATAAACATGGTGAATACCTATACATAAACATGGGGAATACCTATACATAAACATGGGGAATACCTATACATAAACATGGGGAATATACATAAACATGGGGAATACCTATACATAAACATGGGGAATACCTATACATAAACATGGGGAATACCTATACATAAACATGGGGAATATACATAAACATGGGGAATACCTATACATAAACATGGGGAATATACATAAACATGGTGAATACCTATACATAAACATGGGGAATACCTATACATAAACATGGGGAATACCTATACATAAACATGGGGAATACCTATACATAAACATGGGGAATACCTATACATAAACATGGTGAATATACATAAACATGGGGAATACCTATACATAAACATGGTGAATACCTATACATAAACATGGGAATACCTATACATAAACATGGGGAATATACATAAACATGGGGAATACCTATACATAAACATGGGGAATACCTATACATAAACATGGGGAATACCTATACATAAACATGGGGAATACCTATACATAAACATGGGGAATATACATAAACATGGTGAATACCTATACATAAACATGGGGAATACCTATACATAAACATGGGAATACCTATACATAAACATGGGGAATATACATAAACATGGTGAATACCTATACATAAACATGGGGAATACCTATACATAAACATGGGGAATACCTATACATAAACATGGGGAATACCTATACATAAACATGGGGAATATACATAAACATGGGGAATACCTATACATAAACATGGTGAATACCTATACATAAACATGGTGAATATACATAAACATGGTGAATACCTATACATAAACATGGGGAATACCTATACATAAACATGGGGAATACCTATACATAAACATGGGGAATATACATAAACATGGTGAATACCTATACATAAACATGGGGAATACCTATACATAAACATGGGGAATACCTATACATAAACATGGTGAATATACATAAACATGGGGAATACCTATACATAAACATGGTGAATACCATATACATAAACATGGGGAATACCATGGGGAATACCTATACATAAACATGGGAATACCTATACATAAACATGGTGAATACCTATACATAAACATGGGGAATACCTATACATAAACATGGGGAATACCTATACATAAACATGGTGAATATCTATACATAAACATGGTGAATATACATAAACATGGGGAACCTATACATAAACATGGTGAATACCTATACATAAACATGGTGAATATACATAAACATGGTGAATATACATAAACATGGTGAATACCTATACATAAACATGGGGAATACCTATACATAAACATGGGGAATACCTATACATAAACATGGGGAATACCTATACATAAACATGGGGAATATACATAAACATGGGGAATACCTATACATAAACATGGGGAATACCTATACATAAACATGGGGAATATACATAAACATGGTGAATACCTATACATAAACATGGGGAATACCTATACATAAACATGGGGAATACCTATACATAAACATGGGGAATATACATAAACATGGTGAATACCTATACATAAACATGGGGAATACCTATACATAAACATGGGGAATACCTATACATAAACATGGGGAATACCTATACATAAACATGGGGAATATACATAAACATGGGGAATACCTATACATAAACATGGGGAATATACATAAACATGGTGAATACCTATACATAAACATGGTGAATACCTATACATAAACATGGTGAATATACATAAACATGGGGAATATACATAAACATGGTGAATACCTATACATAAATATGGGGAATACCTATACATAAACATGGGGAATACCTATACATAAACATGGGGAATACCTATACACAACATGGGGAATACCTATACATAAACATGGTGAATACCTATACATAAACATGGGGAATACCTATACATAAACATGGGGAATACCTATACATAAACATGGTGAATATCTATACATAAACATGGTGAATATACATAAACATGGGGAATATACATAAACATGGTGAATACCTATACATAAACATGGTGAATACCTATACATAAACATGGTGAATATACATAAACATGGGGAATACCTATACATAAACATGGGGAATACCTATACATAAACATGGGGAATACCTATACATAAACATGGGGAATATACATAAACATGGTGAATACCTATACATAAACATGGGGAATACCTATACATAAACATGGGGAATACCTATACATAAACATGGGGAATACCTATACATAAACATGGTGAATATACATAAACATGGGGAATATACATAAACATGGGGAATACCTACATAAAAACATGGGGAATACCTATACATAAACATGGGGAATACCTATACATAAACATGGGAATACCTATACATAAACATGCTGAATACCTATACATAAACATGGGGAATACCTATACATAAACATGGTGAATACCTATACATAAACATGGTAAATATACATAAACACGGTGAATACCTATACATAAACATGGGGAATATACATAAACATGGGGAATATAAACATGGTGAATATACATAAACATGGGGAATACCTATACATAAACATGGGGAATACCTATACATAAACATGGGGAATACCTATACATAAACATGGGGAATATACATAAACATGGGGAATATACATAAACATGGGGAATACCTATACATAAACATGGTGAATACCTATACATAAACATGGGGAATACCTATACATAAACATGGTGAATACCTATACATAAACATGGGGAATACCTATACATAAACATGGTGAATATACATAAACATGGGGAATACCTATACATAAACATGGGGAATATACATAAACATGGGGAATATACATAAACATGGTGAATACCTATACATAAACATGGGGAATACCTATACATAAACATGGGGAATATACATAAACATGGTGAATACCTATACATAAACATGCTGAATACATAAACATGGGGAATACCTATACATAAACATGGTAAATATACATAAACATGGGGAATACCTATACATAAACATGGTGAATACCTATACATAAACATGGGGAATACCTATACATAAACATGGGGAATACCTATACATAAACATGGGGAATATCTATACATAAACATGGTGAATATACATAAACATGGGGAATATACATAAACATGGTGAATACCTATACATAAACATGGTGAATACCTATACATAAACATGGTGAATATACATAAACATGGGGAATACCTATACATAAACATGGGGAATACCTATACATAAACATGGGGAATACCTATACATAAACATGGGGAATACCTATACATAAACATGGGGAATATACATAAACATGGGGAATACCTATACATAAACATGGGGAATACCTATACATAAACATGGGGAATATACATAAACATGGTGAATACCTATACATAAATATGGGGAATACCTATACATAAACATGGGGAATACCTATACATAAACATGGGGAATATACATAAACATGGTGAATACCTATACATAAACATGGGGAATACCTATACATAAACATGGGGAATACCTATACATAAACATGGGGAATACATAAACATGGTGAATACCTATACATAAACATGGGGAATATACATAAACATGGGAATACCTATACATAAACATGGTGAATAAACATGGGGATACATAAACATGGGGAATACCTATACATAAACATGGGGAATACCTATACATAAACATGGGGAATACCTATACATAAACATGGGGAATATACATAAACATGGGGAATACCTATACATAAACATGGGGAATACCTATACATAAACATGGGGAATATACATAAACATGGTGAATACCTATACATAAATATGGGGAATACCTATACATAAACATGGGGAATACCTATACATAAACATGGGGAATATACATAAACATGGTGAATACCTATACATAAACATGGGGAATACCTATACATAAACATGGGGAATACCTATACATAAACATGGGGAATACCTATACACAACATGGGGAATACCTATACATAAACATGGTGAATACCTATACATAAACATGGGGAATACCTATACATAAACATGGGGAATACCTATACATAAACATGGTGAATATCTATACATAAACATGGTGAATATACATAAACATGGGGAATATACATAAACATGGTGAATACCTATACATAAACATGGTGAATATACATAAACATGGGGAATACCTATACATAAACATGGGGAATACCTATACATAAACATGGGGAATATACATAAACATGGGGAATATACATAAACATGGTGAATACCTATACATAAACATGGGGAATACCTATACATAAACATGGGGAATACCTATACATAAACATGGTGAATATACATAAACATGGGGAATATACATAAACATGGTGAATACCTATACATAAACATGGGGAATACCTATACATAAACATGGGGAATACCTATACATAAACACGGTGAATACCTATACATAAACATGGGGAATACCTATACATAAACACGGTGAATATACATAAACATGGTGAATATACATAAACATGGTGAATACCTATACATAAACATGGGGAATATACATAAACATGGGGAATACCTATACATAAACATGGGGAATACCTATACATAAACATGGGGAATATACATAAACATGGTGAATACCTATACACAACATGGGGAATACCTATACATAAACATGGTGAATACCTATACATAAACATGGGGAATACCTATACATAAACATGGGGAATACCTATACATAAACATGGTGAATATCTATACATAAACATGGTGAATATACATAAACATGGGAATATACATAAACATGGTGAATACCTACATAAACATGGTGAATACCTATACATAAACATGGTGAATATACATAAACATGGGGAATACATAAAAACATGGGGAATACCTATACATAAACATGGGGAATATACATAAACATGGGGAATATACATAAACATGGTGAATACCTATACATAAACATGGGGAATACCTATACATAAACATGGGGAATACCTATACATAAACATGGGGAATACCTATACATAAACATGGTGAATATACATAAACATGGGGAATATACATAAACATGGTGAATACCTATACATAAACATGGGGAATACCTATACATAAACATGGGGAATACCTATACATAAACACGGTGAATACCTATACATAAACACGGTGAATACCTATACATAAACATGGGGAATACCTATACATAAACACGGTGAATATACATAAACATGGTGAATATACATAAACATGGTGAATACCTATACATAAACATGGGGAATATACATAAACATGGGGAATATACATAAACATGGGGAATACCTATACATAAACATGGGGAATACCTATACATAAACATGGGGAATATACATAAACATGGGGAATATACATAAACATGGGGAATACCTATACATAAACATGGTGAATACCTATACATAAACATGGGGAATACCTATACATAAACATGGTGAATACCTATACATAAACATGGGGAATACCTATACATAAACATGGTGAATATACATAAACATGGGGAATACCTATACATAAACATGGGGAATATACATAAACATGGGGAATATACATAAACATGGTGAATACCTATACATAAACATGGGGAATACCTATACATAAACATGGGGAATACCTATACATAAACATGGTGAATACCTATACATAAACATGCTGAATACATAAACATGGGGAATACCTATACATAAACATGGTAAATATACATAAACATGGGGAATACCTATACATAAACATGGTGAATACCTATACATAAACATGGGGAATACCTATACATAAACATGGGGAATACCTATACATAAACATGGGGAATACCTATACATAAACATGGGGAATATACATAAACATGGTGAATACCTATACATAAACATGGGGAATACCTATACATAAACATGGTGAATATACATAAACATGGGGAATACCTATACATAAACATGGGGAATACCTATACATAAACATGGTGAATACCTATACATAAACATGGGGAATACCTATACATAAACATGGTGAATACCTATACATAAACATGGGGAATACCTATACATAAACATGGTGAATATACATAAACATGGTGAATATACATAAACATGGTGAATACCTATACATAAACATGGGGAATACCTATACATAAACATGGAGAATATACATAAACATGGTGAATATACATAAACATGGTGAATATACATAAACATGGTGAATACCTATACATAAACATGGTGAATATACATAAACATGGGGAATACCTATACATAAACATGGGGAATATACATAAACATGGGGAATACCTATACATAAACATGGTGAATACCTGTCTCTGGCCTACATAGCTCGGTATGAGGGGGTCTGATGAGGGGGACAGGGCCAAAGTAAATGGCTGGTCCACAGAGAGAGGGAGTGATGTCAGTGTCTGATTCTGTTGTGGTATTGTTGTACTGTGACCTTTTATACTTATTTTGACTTGGTAACCAATAGCAAGCCATTTCTAGATTTAACCTATCATAGAGGGCAGTGGTTGCCGGGTGAACTGATTCAAATGGCAGCTTGGAGGCAACCCCCATACCAGTATGTTGTTGTAGTATTGTTGTACTGTGACCAACCCCCATTCCAGTATGTTGTTGTAGTATTGTTGTACTGTGACCAACCCCCATTCCAGTATGTTGTTGTAGTATTGTTGTACTGTGACCAACCCCCATACCAGTATGTTGTTGTGGTATTGTTGTACTGTGACCAACCCCCATTCCAGTATGTTGTTGTAGTATTGTTGTACTGTGACCAACCCCCATTCCAGTATGTTGTGGTATTGTTGTACTGTGACCAACCCCCCATTCCAGTATGTTGTTGTAGTATTGTTGTACTGTGACCAACCCCCATTCCAGTATGTTGTTGTGGTATTGTTGTACTGTGACCAACCCCCATTCCAGTATGTTGTTGTAGTATTGTTGTACTGTGACCAACCCCCATTCCAGTATGTTGTTGTAGTATTGTTGTACTGTGACCAACCCCCATTCCAGTATGTTGTTGTAGTATTGTTGTACTGTGACCAACCCCCATTCCAGTATGTTGTTGTAGTATTGTTGTACTGTGACCAACCCCCATTCCAGTATGTTGTTGTAGTATTGTTGTACTGTGACCAACCCCCATTCCAGTATGTTGTTGTAGTATTGTTGTACTGTGACCAACCCCATTCCAGTATGTTGTTGTAGTATTGTTGTACTGTGACCAACCCCCATTCCAGTATGTTGTTGTAGTATTGTTGTACTGTGACCAACCCCCATTCCAGTATGTTGTTGTGGTATTGTTGTACTGTGACCAACCCCCATTCCAGTATGTTGTTGTGGTATTGTTGTACTGTGACCAACCAACGTACCAGTATGTTGTTTGACATGTAGATTTTCTGACCAGGACATTATATACAGTATCTCTCTCTGTCATATATCTGGTATGTTGATTTGAAGAGTTAGCTGGCTAGCTTGTAAAGTGGCGAATTAAAGTAATGTTAGCCTAGCTTTTTCTGTTTAGCTAGTTAAATTAGCTAGTTGTGTAAAAGAAAATCGTAACTTTCAAGCTAGCTGTGAAGAGTAAGTTTACAGTATGTTCTTAACTCGGTTACATTTAGTATTATTTTATATCAATATTTTTATTCGGCCACATATAGAAAATACCAACACACTATTTTGTTATCATAGTCACTGTAATGGAAGTATGTCACAAATGGGAAAATAATTCTGAATGAAAAGATTTGGAAGACTAATTGTCTCCCATTGTGACTGTGTTATGTATTTCTCAGGTCCACCAGCAGCATACTTACCATATCCATTATTAATATTATTATTGGTATTATTGGTATTATTATTGGTATTATTATTATTATTATTATTATTGGTATTATTATTATTATTATTATTGGTATTATTATTATTATTATTATTATTATTATTATTATTATTATTGGTATTATTATTATTATTATTATTATTATTATTATTATTATTATTGGTATTATTATTATTATTATTATTATTATTATTATTATTATTATTATTATTATTATTGGTATTATTATTATTATTATTATTATTATTGGTATTATTATTATTATTATTATTATTGGTATTATTATTATTATTATTATTATTATTATTATTATTATTATTATTATTATTATTATTATTATTGGTATTATTATTATTATTATTATTATTATTATTATTATTATTATTATTATTATTATTATTGGTATTATTATTATTATTATTATTATTATTATTATTATTATTATTATTATTATTATTATTATTGGTATTATTATTATTATTATTATTATTATTATTATTATTATTATTATTATTATTAATATTATTGTTATTGGTATTATTATTATTATTATTATTATTATTATTGGTATTATTATTAATATTATTATTATTATTATTATTATTATTGGTATTATTATTATTATTATTATTATTATTATTATTATTATTATTATTATTGGTATTATTATTTGACCATACAAACTGAAACCTGACAGCGAAGTGCATACATTTTAATATTAATATCAACTATCTAAGTACGTGTGTAAAAACAAAGTAAACAATAAAGCACTATATATAGTAGATCATTAGAAAGTACATCAACAACAACATCAGTAGTCCATCAACGTCCATTATCATTAGCCAAGATGGCCGCCTTCTGTCTTCAAGCATTTCTCAGAGGAAGAAGAAAAGACTCGGAAGTCTTGGTTACAGTCGGCAGGATGTCGACAGTAGTTCCTCATCCTTCTTTCCACAATTCCTACCTTTTACATGTGGCCTTGTAGATCTTAACCTCTCCCATCTCAGCCAGCAGGGTGGTGTTGAATGTGTTCTTGAAGTCCTCAGTGAATACCAGGTTTGTCTTGAGGCGGATCTTGTTGGCCCAGATCATAGTGTTTCCTGGACGACAGAAGTATTTCATGGTAACCAACAGCTCCTCTAAGTCGTGGTGATACACCACGTCAGCCGCCAGCACGTAGTCATAGCGATACACGGATCGTGGGTAAGTGCGTTCCACCTCAGGACCCCAGGACAGAGCTGTCACCTCAGGTGTATATTTAGAGCGCCCTCTGGTGTTTCGGAGCAAGTTGTATCTCAGATTACTAAGGACGTCTGGGAGGTCGGTGGCCGTCACCTGGGCACCTGGGGACACATTACATAAGGAGCTTCTTAAGAAGAAGAAGAAGAAGGAAGATGTCTTTTGTAATCAGTTATCACCAGATACAGCAGCTGATGGGATTAGAGTCTAAAACTCAAAGGTAATGAGTAAGACTTACCCAGTAGACTGGCGACGATAGACACTAATCCTGTCCCTGATCCCAGTTCCAAAACCTGCTTTCCTTTCAGATCTATCACATCAGTATTGGTCTCCAGGTAGTTACATAGAGCCAACGCCTGCAGGGGAGCAAATACATTATATTACTATGTGTAGCCTATCACCTGCTAGTGGTCCATCACGTGTTGCAGGTAGGACCTTTATAGAAGTCCACCACTAGGTGGCAGTAGTCCATTTGTCTGTTTCCCTGTAGAAGAGCAATCTGAACAGGAAGGCCAGAAGACACCTGTTGTTCCATGTGACAGTAGACAGTAGTCCACCACTAGGGGGCAGTAGTCCACCACTAGGTGGCAGTAGTCCACCACTAGGTGGCAGTAGTCCACCACTAGGGGGCAGTAGTCCACCACTAGGTGGCAGTAGTCCATTTGTCTGTTTCCCTGTAGAAGAGCAATCTGAACAGGAAGGCCAGAAGACACCTGTTGTTCCATGTGACAGTAGACAGTAGTCCACCACTAGGGGGCAGTAGTCCACCACTAGGTGGCAGTAGTCCATTTGTCTGTTTCCCTGTAGAAGAGCAATCTGAACAGGAAGGCCAGAAGACACCTGTTGTTCCATGTGAGTGTTTGGTGCAGTGATTTATCCTGCCGACTACGCCAAATGTAGTGATTTATCCTGCCGACAACGCCAAATGTAGTGAATAATCCTGCCGACAAGGCCAAATGTAGTGATTTATCCTGCCGACAACGCCAAATGTAGTGATTTATCCTGCCGACAAGGCCAAATGTAGTGATTTATCCTGCCCGACAAGGCCAAATGTAGTGATTTATCCTGCCGACAACGCCAAATGTAGTGTAGAACTGTACTCACTGCTGGCCATATCACTCCGCCATGGGAGTCCATTGCCTCGACGATGTTGATTTTGTGCCCAGCATAGAAGTAGACCTCTCTGTCCAGTCGTATCCAGGGGACGTGGGTATTATCCAGCTGGGCATCTCCTGTATCCTTGGTGTCCAGCTCCTCTACACAGGAATGGAACAAACCACTCATTCACATTCTAATGGGGATCGATCATACCATTTCTATTTCCTGGGTGTGTACTGTCAATGGTAGACTTGTGTTGTTGAATGATTGAGTCTGAGTATCTAGGCATTAAAAAATTATGTCAATGACTCACCGATAATGTCTTCGTCAGTCGCTTCGGTGCTACAGCGGGAGTTAGTGTTTTCTGCTTCTTCATTGTCATCTGATTCCTCCTCACAGTCTATCACTGTTGTCTCGCTATCATCTTTCTCATCTTCATCTTCCTCCTCCTCTACTGTAATGAAAGCAGTGTCCTTCTCATCTTTGTGATTTGTGCCTAAAGGATCCATAAAAAAAGGTACAGCCAGCACTCTCTACAGGCTCAGTCTCTACTAATGGTACAGCCAGCACTCTCTACAGGCTCAGTCTCTACTAATGGTACAGCCAGCACTCTCTACAGGCTCAGTCTCTACTAATGGTACAGCCAGCACTCTCTACAGGCTCAGTCTCTACTAATGGTACAGCTAGCACTCTCTACAGGCTCAGTCTCTACTAATGGTACAGCCAGCACTCTCTACAGGCTCAGTCTCTACTAATGGTACAGCCAGCACTCTCTACAGGCTCAGTCTCTACTAATGGTACAGCTAGCACTCTCTACAGGCTCAGTCTCTACTAATGGTACAGCCAGCACTCTCTACAGGCTCAGTCTCTACTAATGGTACAGCCAGCACTCTCTACAGGCTCAGTCTCTACTAATGGTACAGCCAGCACTCTCTACAGGCTCAGTCTCTACTAATGGTACAGCCAGCACTCTCTACAGGCTCAGTCTCTACTAATGGTACAGCCAGCACTCTCTACAGGCTCAGTCTCTACTAATGGTACAGCCAGCACTCTCTACAGGCTCAGTCTCTACTAATGGTACAGCCAGCACTCTCTACAGGCTCAGTCTCTACTAATGGTACAGCTAGCACTCTCTACAGGCTCAGTCTCTCCCACACTTTGTAAAACCCCAAGACCAACACTTGAGTTTTTATCCCTCTCCCCCTCTCCCTATCTTCACCCCTCCCTGAACCATGTTTGGTAACAACATATTTTCCCCCGCTAACAGTCTGTCAAAGCTAAGTACTGTAATGAAATCCTGACCCCCCTTAGACACCCTTCCACAGCCCTCGTCCATTCCCCATATGGACTGCCTGACAGCGGAGTTGACGAGAGAGCAGAAACGGCCGCTTTTAAAACCCTTTATCAAACCAAAAACCATCACCTACCTACTGCAGTCCTTGGTTTTATTTGGTCAGTGGGGTTTTGGGGGTCAACCCTCCACCTTTCTGTCTTGGTTTTCCATCTCGTACTTAACCAATCAATGATTAATGAAGTATTTTGTCTCTTCTTCTTGTTGAAGATCGTTCTAACTGAATCTTAGGAAGTCTCAGAGTCGAGGTTTTAATACTTTATCTGAATCCTCCTGGGTCGTCTCAGAGTCGAGGTTTTAAGACTGATCTGAATCCTGCTGGGTCGTCTCAGAGTCGAGGTTTTAAGACTGATCAGAACCCTGCTGGGTCGTCTCAGAGTCGAGGTTTTAAGACTGATCTGAATCCTGCTGGGTCGTCTCAGAGTCGAGGTTTTAAGACTGATCAGAATCCTCCTGGGTCGTCTCAGAACCCTGCTGGGTCGTCTCAGAGTCGAGGTTTTAAGACTATGAGAGTCAGAATCCTTCATCACACCAACCCGACTCTATATTTAGAGATGGAACCATCCGAAACACACACAAACACATTTTAGATTTAAACAAACAATATCTAAATCACCGTAAACTGTCAACTCCATCTCCCTGATATACTAAGATAGGATATGACTTTTTGGTTCAAATATGTTTACTTTAATGAGGTTTTAGAGTCATGAAGCAACTGAGGACAGGGCCTGAAATGAACACCAGCCACCAGCCACCACCAGCCACCAGGCACCAGCCACCAGGCACCAGCCACCACCAGCCACCACCAGCCACCAGCCACCAGCCACCACCAGCCACCAGGCACCAGCCACCAGGCACCAGCCACCACCAGACACCAGCCACCAGCCACCAGGCACCAGCCACCAGGCACCAGCCACCAGGCACCAGCCACCACCAGACACCAGCCACCAGCCACCAGCCACCACCAGCCACCACCAGCCACCAGCCACCACCAGCCACCAGGCACCAGCCACCACCAGCCACCAGCCACCAGTCACCAGCCACCACCAGGCACCAGCCACCACCAGGCACCAGCCACCAGCCACCAGTCACCAGCCACCACCAGCCACCAGCCACCAGCCACCAGCCACCAGCCAAATGTGTGTAGATTTTGGCAATGACGGGTAAATATGTTTACTTCATCAGTCACATTGGCGGGTGGTCAGGGGTCAGGGTCAGGGGTCAGCATTCCACTCGCATTTGCAAATTAAAATAAAGTTAAAAGTCAAGTATGAGCACATTTATGGCAAAAAAATAAACTGTGTAAGTAGCCGTTTTCAAATGATTTCAGACATTTTTTTGTTCATAGCTGGTAATCGCAAACAAAGAATTAGGAAACCTAAAGCCCTCCTCGTACATCAACCCTGCCTGGTTTGTGGACTATGAGCAGCTGTGAGCAGCTGTGAGTGAAGTGCTGAAAGACAGATTTTTTATAGAAGCGCCGCCACAGGCAGAAACTTTGCTCTAATTTATTTGAAAGTGTTTATCTTGACTTGTTCACAAGCCAGGTTGTTTTTCAATGTTTCAGTTGGTTTCAACTGCCGGCAAAGAGAAGTCAGCTACTAGTCAGGCATATTACCACGGTAACCTCCCGTCCTTAAAGGGGCAGCTCAACATTTTGTCTGATCACAACAACACAAATACAATCCATGTCTCAATTGTCTCAAGGCTTATAATGTCTTCTTTAACCTGTCTCCTGTCTTCACCTAAACTGGTCAGTGTCTGTCATGGAAAGAGCAGGTGTTCTTAATGTTTTGTCCACTCAGTGTATGTGGCTGTAACATCTGACCTGAGTGGTGACCTGTGTTGGCTTGACTCTGGTAGCAGGTGTTCTTAATGTTTTGCAAAAATTAGTAACAGTCTGATTTAGTCTCCTTGTAGGGACACTTATAAATGAGGCCTAATTAAAAACAGTTATCTGGTTCCCTTGTTTGTTTGGATCACCAAAATACCACGGTCTACATTACGGTGAGGTCAATGACTAATGTAGCTCATTGGGAAGCATAGCTTTATGGAATGGGAGATTGAGGGGTATCCCCCCCCAGCCAAGAGGAAGTCTACGGGAATCCCACCTCACCACTTAGTGAGACTGAAATAGGACGAGGGATGACAGAGAGCATGAGGTATGTCTTAAAGATGTCTCAGGATGATTCATGGATGAGTTGTGTCTTAAATGGATCTTTCTCGGGGGAGGTCGAAAGGGCAGACGAGGGCGGGGTCCAAATCCCTGACGGACACCTTCTGGAAGCTGCCTGAAGTGGGTGGAGCTAGCTGAGCCTCCCTTAAAGGGATAGTCCCACTCCAGAATGAAACTCCTATTCATTTGGTGAGTCTATGTTCTATGAGTGGGTCAAATAACAATCGTCGCCATGATTGTAACTTCGAAGTGGTCCGTCTGCGAAATCAGGAAATCGTTTTTTGTTGTGCCGCATCTTCACGATAAGGTTCTCTTCGCTGGAGAAAACGAACTGTTAAAACAACGACGCCCAGATCACCAAATCAGCCAATAGATAGTATGACATACTGGTTTTAGGACCCATCCGTCGGTCTATATCGTCACTCAGATGTTCTCTCACACAAATTATTCAACTTGGTTTTTCCCTCCAACTGTTTCCTCACCGCAGTGCCACTTTCTCTTCTCCCCACTCTGCCCTGTGTTTGAGGTCAAAAAAGGGGCCGTCGCCGTAGCAACGTCAGAGCCCACAAGCACACTGCAAAGCAGAGGTCGCCGTAGCAACGTCAGAGCCCACACACACACTGCAAAGCAGAGGTCGCCGTAGCAACGTCAGAGCCCACACGCACACTGCAAAGCAGAGGTCGCCGTAGCAACGTCAGAGCCCACACGCACACTGCAAAGCAGAGGTCGCCGTAGCAACGTCAGAGCCCACACACACTCTGCAAAGCAGACGTCGCCGTAGCAACGTCAGAGCCCACACACACACTGCAAAGCAGACGTCGCCGTAGCAACGTCAGAGCCCACACACACACTGCAAAGCAGACGTCGCCGTAGCAACACTTTGCAAAGCAGACGATCTGCGTATTGAACACCGGTGAGAGTGTAGACTCCTTAAATTGATCGTTCCGTTTGTTTAGGAGATTTGACAGCAAGCTAGCTGATTCACATGCTGACATCACCCGTGGTATTATTGTGTGAAAGGTACGTTTGCTAGCCCAGAGAGATAGCAAAGCATTGTGGGTTTTGTAGTTGACTGGAGCTACAACAGATGTCCACAAGGAGTTTCACATGTTGCTACCAACCTTATTAAAGTGACAACATGAAACATGTTATATGAGTTGTATTTAACACTGTAAATATTAAATGGTGTATTAAGTGACAACATGAAACATGTTATATGAGTTGTATTTATTAACACTGTAAATATTAAATGGTGTATTAAGTGACAACATGAAACATGTTATATGAGTTGTATTTAACACTGTACATATTAAATGGTGTATTAAGTGACCCTGTAACATTTTATATGTGGCTACACTGTGAGACCAAATGGTGCATTAAAGTGTCCCTGTAACTACTTACTATGTGGCTACTGTGAGACCAAACGTCTTTTACTATGTGGCTACTGTGAGACCAAACGTCTTTTACTATGTGGCTACTGTGAGACCAAACGTCTTTTACTATGTGGCTACTGTGAGACCAAACGTCTTTTACTATGTACTAGGCTACTGTGAGACCAAACGTCTTTTACTATGTGGCTACTGTGAGACCAAACGTCTTTTACTGTGACTATGTGGCTACTGTGAGACCAAACGTCTTTTACTATGTGGCTACTGTGAGACTTTTACTATGTGGCTAGACCAAACGTCTTTTACTATGTGAGACCAAACGTCTTTTACTATGTGGCTACTGTGAGACCAAACGTCTTTTACTATGTGGCTACTGTGAGACCAAACGTCTTTTACTATGTGGCTACTGTGAGACCAAACGTCTTTTACTATGTGGCTACTGTGAGACCAAACGTCTTTTACTATGTGGCTACTGTGAGACCAAACGTCTTTCTTTTACTATGTGGCTACTGTGAGACCAAACGTCTTTTACTATGTGGCTACTGTGAGACCAAACGTCTTTTACTATGTGGCTACTGTGAGACCAAACGTCTTTTACTATGTGGCTACTGTGAGACCAAACGTCTTTTACTATGTGGCTACTGTGAGACCAAAACGTCTTTTTACTATGTGGCTACTGTGAGACCAAACGTCTTTTACTATGTGGCTACTGTGAGACCAAACGTCTTTTACTATGTGGCTACTGTGAGACCAAACGTCTTTTACTATGTGGCTACTGTGAGACCAAACGTCTTTTACTATGTGGCTACTGTGAGACCAAACGTCTTTTACTATGTGGCTACTGTGAGACCAAACGTCTTTTACTATGTGGCTACTGTGAGACCAAACGTCTTTACTATGTGAGACCAAACGTCTACTGTGGCTACTGTGACCAAACGTCTTTTACTATGTGGCTACTGTGAGACCAAACGTCTTTTACTATGTGGCTACTGTGAGACCAAACGTCTTTTACTATGTGGCTACTGTGAGACCAAACGTCTTTTACTATGTGGCTACTGTGAGACCAAACGTCTTTTACTATGTGGCTACTGTGAGACCAAACGTCTTTTTTTACTATGTGGCTACTGTGAGACCAAACGTCTTTTACTATGTGGCTACTGTGAGACCAAACGTCTTTTACTATGTGGCTACTGTGAGACCAAACGTCTTTTACTATGTGAGAGACCAAACGTCTTTTACTATGTGGCTACTGTGAGACCAAACGTCTTTACTATGTGGCTACTGTGAGACCAAACGTCTTTTACTATGTGGCTACTGTGAGACCAAACGTCTTTTACTATGTGGCTACTGTGAGACCAAACGTCTTTTACTACTATCTTTTACTATGTGGCTACTGTGAGACCAAACGTCTTTTACTATGTGGCTACTGTGAGACCAAACGTCTTTTACTATGTGGCTACTGTGAGACCAAACGTCTTTTACTATGTGGCTACTGTGAGACCAAACGTCTTTTACTATGTGGCTACTGTGAGACCAAACGTCTTTTACTATGTCTTTTTTACTATGTGGCTACTGTGAGACCAAACGTCTTTTACTATGTGGCTACTGTGAGACCAAACGTCTTTTACTATGTGGCTACTGTGAGACCAAACGTCTTTTACTATGTGGCTACTGTGAGACCAAACGTCTTTTACTATGTGGCTACTGTGAGACCAAACGTCTTTATGTGGCTACTGTGAGACCAAACGTGTGGCTACTGTGAGACCAAACGTCTTGTGAGACCAAACGTTTTTACTATGTGGCTACTGTGAGACCAAACGTCTTTTACTATGTGGCTACTGTGAGACCAAACGTCTTTTACTATGTGGCTACTGTGAGACCAAACGTCTTTTACTATGTGGCTACTGTGAGACCAAACGTCTTTTACTATGTGGCTACTGTGAGACCAAACGTCTTTTACTATGTGGCTACTGTGAGACCAAACGTCTTTTACTATGTGGCTACTGTGAGACCAAACGTCTTTTACTATGTGGCTACTGTGAGACCAAACGTCAACTTACTATGTGGCTACTGTGAGACCAAACGTCTTTTACTATGTGGCTACTGTGAGACCAAACGTCTTTTACTATGTGGCTACTGTGAGACCAAACGTCTTTTACTATGTGGCTACTGTGAGACCAAACGTCTTTTACTATGTGGCTACTGTGAGACCAAACGTTTTTTACTATGTGGCTACTGTGAGACCAAACGTCTTTTACTATGTGGCTACTGTGAGACCAAACGTCTTTTACTATGTGGCTACTGTGAGACCAAACGTCTTTTACTATGTGGCTACTGTGAGACCAAACGTCTTTTACTATGTGGCTACTGTGAGACCAAACGTCTTTTACTATGTGGCTACTGTGAGACCAAACGTCTTTTACTATGTGGCTACTGTGAGACCAAACGTCTTTTACTATGTGGCTACTGTGAGACCAAACGTCTTTTACTATGTGGCTACTGTGAGACCAAACGTCTTTTACTATGTGGCTACTGTGAGACCAAACGTCTTTTACTATGTGGCTACTGTGAGACCAAACGTCTTTTACTATGTGGCTACTGTGAGACCAAACGTCTTTTACTATGTGGCTACTGTGAGACCAAACGTCTTTTACTATGTGGCTACTGTGAGACCAAACGTCTTTTACTATGTGGCTACTGTGAGACCAAACTATGTGGCTACTGTGAGACCAAACGTCTTTTACTATGTGGCTACTGTGAGACCAAACGTCTTTTACTATGTGGCTACTGTGAGACCAAACGTCTTTTACTATGTGGCTACTGTGAGACCAAACGTCACTATGTGGCTTACTATGTGGCTACTGTGAGACCAAACGTCTTTTACTATGTGGCTACTGTGAGACCAAACGTCGTGGCTACTGTGAGACCAAACGTCTTTTACTATGTGGCTACTGTGAGACCAAACGTCTTTTACTATGTGGCTACTGTGAGACCAAACGTCTTTAGACCAAACGTCTTTTACTATGTGGCTACTGTGAGACCAAACGTCTTTTACTATGTGGCTACTGTGAGACCAAACGTCTTTTACTTGTGGCTACTGTGAGACCAAAACGTCTTTTACTATGTGGCTACTGTGAGACCAAACGTCTTTTACTATGTGGCTACTGTGAGACCAAACGTCTTTTACTATGTGGCTACTGTGAGACCAAACGTCTTTTACTATGTGGCTACTGTGAGACCAAACGTCTTTTACTATGTGGCTACTGTGAGACCAAACGTCTTTTACTATGTGGCTACTGTGAGACCAAACGTCTTTTACTATGTGGCTACTGTGAGACCAAACGTCTTTTACTATTTACTCTTTTATGTGGCTACTGTGAGACCAAACGTCTTTTACTATGTGGCTACTGTGAGACCAAACGTCTTTTACTATGTGGCTACTGTGAGACCAAACGTCTTTTACTATGTGGCTACTGTGAGACCAAACGTCTTTTACTATGTGGCTACTGTGAGACCAAACGTCTTTTACTATGTGGCTACTGTGAGACCAAACGTCTTTTACTATGTGGCTACTGTGAGACCAAACGTCTTTTACTATGTGGCTACTGTGAGACCAAACGTCTTTTACTATGTGGCTACTGTGAGACCAAACGTCTTTTACTATGTGGCTACTGTGAGACCAAACGTCTTTTACTATGTGGCTACTGTGAGACCAAACGTCTTTTACTATGTGGCTACTGTGAGACCAAACGTCTTTTACTATGTGGCTACTGTGAGACCAAACGTCTTTTACTATGTGGCTACTGTGAGACCAAACGTCTTTTACTATGTGGCTACTGTGAGACCAAACGTCTTTTACTATGTGGCTACTGTGAGACCAAACGTCTTTTACTATGTGGCTACTGTGAGACCAAACGTCTTTTACTATGTGGCTACTGTGAGACCAAACGTCTTTTACTATGTGGCTACTGTGAGACCAAACGTCTTTTACTATGTGGCTACTGTGAGACCAAACTATGTGGCTACTGTGAGACCAAACGTCTTTTACTATGTGGCTACTGTGAGACCAAACGTCTTTTACTATGTGGCTACTGTGAGACCAAACGTCTTTTACTATGTGGCTACTGTGAGACCAAACGTCTTTTACTATGTGGCTACTGTGAGACCAAACGTCAACTTACTTTTACTGTGAGACCACTACTATGTGGCTACTGTGAGACCAAACGTCTTTACTATGTGGCTACTGTGAGACCAAACGTCTTTTACTATGTGGCTACTGTGAGACCAAACGTCTTTTACTATGTGAGACTGTGAGAAAACGTCTTTTACTATGGCTACTGTGAGACCAAACGTCTTTTACTATGTGGCTACTGTGACTCTTTTACTATGTGGCTACTGAGACCAAACGTCTTTTACTATGTGGCTACTGTGAGACCAAACGTCTTTTACTATGTGGCTACTGTGAGACCAAACGTCTTTTACTATGTGGCTACTGTGAGACCAAACGTCTTTTACTATGTGGCTACTGTGAGACCAAACGTCTTTTACCAAACGTCTTTTACTATGTGGCTACTGTGAGACCAAACGTCTTTTACTATGTGGCTACTGTGAGACCAAACGTCTTTTACTATGTGGCTACTGTGAGACCAAACGTCTTTTACTATGTGGCTACTGTGAGACCAAACGTCTTTTACTATGTGGCTACTGGAGACTAAACTGTGTGAGACCAAACGTCTTTTACTATGTGGCTACTGTGAGACCAAACGTCTTTTACTATGTGGCTACTGTGAGACCAAACGTCTTTTACTATGTGGCTACTGTGAGACCAAACGTCTTTTACTATGTGGCTACTGTGAGACCAAACGTCTTTTTTACTATGTGGCTACTGTGAGACCAAACGTCTTTTACTATGTGGCTACTGTGAGACCAAACGTCTTTTACTATGTGGCTACTGTGAGACCAAACGTCTTTTACTATGTGGCTACTGTGAGACCAAACGTCTTTTACTATGTGGCTACTGTGAGACCAAACGTCTTTTACTATGTGGCTACTGTGAGACCAAACGTCTTTTACTATGTGGCTACTGTGAGACCAAACGTCTTTTACTATGTGGCTACTGTGAGACCAAACGTCTTTTACTATGTGGCTACTGTGAGACCAAACGTCTTTTACTATGTGGCTACTGTGAGACCAAACGTCTTTTACTATGTGGCTACTGTGAGACCAAACGTCTTTTTACTATGTGGCTACTGTGAGACCAAAACGTCTTTTACTATGTGGCTACTGTGAGACCAAACGTCTTTTACTATGTGGCTACTGTGAGACCAAACGTCTTTTACTATGTGGCTACTGTGAGACCAAACGTCTTTTACTATGTGGCTACTGTGAGACCAAACGTCTTTTACTATGTGGCTACTGTGAGACCAAACGTCTTTTACTATGTGGCTACTGTGAGACCAAACGTCTTTTACTATGTGGCTACTGTGAGACCAAACGTCTTTTACTATGTGGCTTACTCTTTTACTATGTGCTACTGTGAGACCAAACGTCTTTTACTATGTGGCTACTGTGAGACCAAACGTCTTTTACTATGTGGCTACTGTGAGACCAAACGTCTTTTACTATGTGGCTACTGTGAGACCAAACGTCTTTTACTATGTGGCTACTGTGAGACCAAACGTCTTTTACTATGTGGCTACTGTGAGACCAAACGTCTTTTACTATGTGGCTGTGAGACCAAACGTCTTTTACTATGTGGCTACTGTGAGACCAAACGTCTTTTACTATGTGGCTACTGTGAGACCAAACGTCTTTTACTATGTGGCTACTGTGAGACCAAACGTCTTTTACTATGTGGCTACTGTGAGACCAAACGTCTTTTACTATGTGGCTACTGTGAGACCAAACGTCTACTGTTCTTTTACTATGTGGCTACTGTGAGACCAAACGTCTTTTACTATGTGGCTACTGTGAGACCAAACGTCTTTTACTATGTGGCTACTGTGAGACCAAACGTCTTTTACTATGTGGCTACTGTGAGACCAAACGTCTTTTACTATGTGGCTACTGTGAGACCAAACGTCAACTTTTACTATGTGGCTACTGTGAGACCTAACTGTGAGTCCAAACGTCAACTTACTATGTGGCTACTGTGAGACCAGACCTTTTAAACGTCTTTTACTATGTGGCTACTGTGAGACCAAACGTCTTTTACTATGTGGCTACTGTGAGACCAAACGTCTTTTACTATGTGGCTACTGTGAGACCAGACTATGTGGCTACTGTGAGACCAAACGTCTTTTACTATGTGGCTACTGTGAGACCAAACGTCTTTTACCATGTGGCTACTTTTACTATGTGGCTACTGTGAGACCAAACGTCTTTTACTATGTGGCTACTGTGAGACCAAACGTCTTTTACTATGTGGCTACTGTGAGACCAAACGTCTTTTACTATGTGGCTACTGTGAGACCAAACGCGTCTTTTACTATGTGGCTACTGTGAGACCAAACGTCAACTTACTATGTGGCTACTGTGAGACCAAACGTCAACTTACTATGTGGCTACTGTGAGACCAAACGTCAACTTACTATGTGGCTACTGTGAGACCAAACGTCTTTTACTATGTGGCTACTGTGAGACCAAACGTCTTTTACTATGTGGCTACTGTGAGACCAAACGTCTTTTACTATGTGGCTACTGTGAGACCAAACGTCTTTTACTATGTGGCTACTGTGAGACCAAACGTCTTTTACTATGTGGCTACTGTGAGACCAAACGTCTTTTACTATGTGGCTACTGTGAGACCAAACGTCTTTTACTATGTGGCTACTGTGAGACCAAACGTCTTTTACTATGTGGCTACTGTGAGACCAAACGTCTTTTACTATGTGGCTACTGTGAGACCAAACGTCAACTTACTATGTGGCTACTGTGAGACCAAACGTCAACTTACTATGTGGCTACTGTGAGACCAAACGTCAACTTACTATGTGGCTACTGTGAGACCAAACGTCTTTTACTATGTGGCTACTGTGAGACCAAACGTCTTTTACTATGTGGCTACTGTGAGACCAAACGTCTTTTACTATGTGGCTACTGTGAGACCAAACGTCTTTTACTATGTGGCTACTGTGAGACCAAACGTCTTTTACTATGTGGCTACTGTGAGACCAAACGTCAACTTACTATGTGGCTACTGTGAGACCAAACGTCTTTTACTATGTGGCTACTGTGAGACCAAACGTCTTTTACTATGTGGCTACTGTGAGACCAAACGTCTTTTACTATGTGGCTACTGTGAGACCAAACGTCTTTTACTATGTGGCTACTGTGAGACCAAACGTCTTTTACTATGTGGCTACTGTGAGACCAAACGCGTCTTTTACTATGTGGCTACTGTGAGACCAAACGTCTTTTACTATGTGGCTACTGTGAGACCAAACGTCTTTTACTATGTGGCTACTGTGAGACCAAACGTCTTTTACTATGTGGCTACTGTGAGACCAAACGTCTTTTACTATGTGGCTACTGTGAGACCAAACGTCTTTTACTATGTGGCTACTGTGAGACCAAACGTCTTTTACTATGTGGCTACTGTGAGACCAAACGTCTTTTACTACTACTGTGAGAAAACGTCTTTTATATGTGGCTACTGTGAGACCAAACGTCTTTTACTATGTGGCTACTGTGAGACCAAACGTCTTTTACTATGTGGCTACTGTGAGACCAAACGTCTTTTACTATGTGGCTACTGTGAGACCAAACGTCAACTTACTATGTGGCTACTGTGAGACCAAACGTCAACTTACTATGTGGCTACTGTGAGACCAAACGTCAACTTACTATGTGGCTACTGTGAGACCAAACGTCAACTTACTATGTGGCTACTGTGAGACCAAACGTCTTTTACTATGTGGCTACTGTGAGACCAAACGTCTTTTACTATGTGGCTACTGTGAGACCAAACGTCAACTTACTATGTGGCTACTGTGAGACCAAACGTCAACTTACTATGTGGCTACTGTGAGACCAAACGTCAACTTACTATGTGGCTACTGTGAGACCAAACGTCTTTTACTATGTGGCTACTGTGAGACCAAACGTCTTTTACTATGTGGCTACTGTGAGACCAAACGTCTTTTACTATGTGGCTACTGTGAGACCAAACGTCTTTTACTATGTGGCTACTGTGAGACCAAACGTCAACTTACTATGTGGCTACTGTGAGACCAAACGTCTTTTACTATGTGGCTACTGTGAGACCAAACGTCTTTTACTATGTGGCTACTGTGAGACCAAACGTCTTTTACTATGTGGCTACTGTGAGACCAAACGTCTTTTACTATGTGGCTACTGTGAGACCAAACGTCAACTTAAGACAAAGATATGTGAGCATAGGAGCACCATTCACAACCACGATGAAAAAATCACCTGTTGCCAGGCATTTCAACAGCCATAATCATGATGGAAAATCACCTGTTGCCAGGCATTTCTACAGCCATAATCATGATGGAAAATCACCTGTTGCTACAGCCATAATCATGATGGAAAATCACCTGTTGCCAGGCATTTAAATAGACATAGTCATGATGAAAAATCACCTGTTGCCAGGCATTTAAATAGACATAGTCATGATGAAAAATCACCTGTTGCCAGGCATTTAAATAGACATAGTCATGATGAAAAATCACCTGTTGCCAGGCATTTCAACAGCCATAATCATGATGGAAAATCACCTGTTGCCAGGCATTTCAACAGCCATAATCATGATGGAAAATCACCTGTTGCCAGGCATTTCAACAGTCATAATCATGATGGAAAATCACCTGTTGCCAGGCATTTCAACAGTCATAATCATGATGGAAAATCACCTGTTGCCAGGCATTTCAACAGTCATAATCATGATGGAAAATCACCTGTTGCCAGGCATTTCAACAGTCATAATCATGATGGAAAATCACCTGTTGCCAGGCATTTCACCTGTTGCCAGGCATTTCTACAGTCATAATCATGATGGAAAATCACCTGTTGCCAGGCATTTCAACAGCCATAATCATGATGGAAAATCACCTGTTGCCAGGCATTTCAACAGTCATAATCATGATGGAAAATCACCTGTTGCCAGGCATTTCTACAGCCATAATCATGAACTAAGTACCTTACTTCATACGGCCGTTGAATTGGCGAAGGCGCCACCTAGTGGAGGACATGGGGATAAATTACTTCTCCATGGAGAGACACACATTGGTTAGATCGCTTGATCACTCTAGCAGTTCTCAATGAGGAATGGTCTTTTTCTAGTATGTTCTAAATAGACCAAACATTTTTGCTAATGACATCATAATGACCGGTAATGACATCATAATGACCAGTAATGACATCATAATGACAGGGAATGACATCATAATGACAGGTAATGACAGCATAATGACCGGTAATGACATCATAATGACAGGGAATGACATCATAATGACAGGGAATGACATCATAATGACAGGGAATGACATCATAATGACCGATAATGACATCATAATGACAGGGAATGTCATGAAGACATGTTTTATAATGGCTGCCGGAGGTGCTTCCACCAAGTATTAACTCTGGGGGGGGGGGGGGGGGTGAAGACATGTTTTATTTAATTAAACAACATTTTCTATCATTTTTATTTTACTTTTGAAGATGTGCAGTTGGTTGTGTAGATTGGTAGGAAAGAAATTCAATGTAATAAGTGTTTTGATATGTTCAGGGCAGCAAAAAGTGAATGTGTAGATTTTTACTAGAAACTTTATATATCCATAACAAATTATATTTGAATACAGAATGGAACAAGACAACAAAGTACAAACATTTATAATATTATCAATACAAACTACATGTAACAACTACGTAAACAATAAAGCACTAGATATAGCAGGTAAGTATTGAGTAGAACATCAAACATCAACAACTGACAACATCAGTAGTCCATCAACGTCCGTTATCATTAGCCAAGATGGCCGCCTTCTGTCTTCAAGCATTTCTCAGAGGAAGAAGGGACAGGAAGTCTTGGTTACATTTGGCATAGTCTGCAGGATGTTACCTATTCCTTTGTCTTCCCTAATCCCTACCTTTTACACATAATGGGCATAAACCTCTCCCATCTCAGCCAGCAGGGTGGTGTAGAATGTGTTCCTCTGTCTCTCTGCATGTGGCCTTGTAGATCTTAACCTCTCCCATCTCAGCCAGCAGGGTGGTGTTGAAGGTGTTCTTGAAGTCCTCAGTGAATACCAGGTCTGTGGGAAAACGGACCTTGTTGGCCCAGATCAGAGTGGTTCCTAAGGGAAATCAAATGAGTTGTTTAAGGCTTTCATGTCTTACGTTCGGGGATTTGTTGTACTTTAAACTGTTCAATGAATCTATCAATGAATCAAGTGTTCATCCAACAAATCAACCAAACAACCAACCAACCAATCAACAAATCAATAATTGAACAAATCAACCAATCAATCAATAAACCAATCAATAATTGAACAAATCAACCAATCAATCAATAAACCAATCAATAATTTAACAAATTAACCAATCAAACAATCAACAAATCAATAATTGAACAAATCAACCAATCAATCAATAAACCAATCAATAATTGAACAAATCAACCAATCAATCAATAAACCAATCAATAATTTAACAAATTAACCAATCAAACAATCAACAAATCAATAATTGAACAAATCAAACAATCAATCAATAAACTAATCAATAATTTAACCAATCAGTCAATCAATCAACTAATCAGTCAATCAATCAACCTGGACGGCAGAAGTATCTCATGGTGAACAGCAGCTCTTCCAGGTAGTCATGGTGATACACCACGTCAGCCGCCAGCACGTAGTCATAGCGATAGACAGATCTGGGGTAGATGCGTTCCACGTCAGGACCCCAGGACAGAGCTGCAGCTTGGGGAGTGTTCCTCCAACGTCCTCTTGTGTTACGGAGCAGGTTGGCTCTCAGGTTACCTATGATCTCTGGTAGGTCTGTAGCTGTGACCCAGGCACCTGGGGACAGGAAGCACTCTGTTATTCAACTAACAGACACACAGGTGGCCAGTACCAAACAAACCCCTAGCCTCTAGTCGTCTAGTGCCTAGGACACCATGCAGATCTGAAAAGATTGGATAGGTGTAAGTGGTATAGAATGCTAGGACCTCATCCACCTTGCTAGGCCCTCCTCCACCTTGATAGGATCTCCTCCCCCTTGACAGGACCTCCTCCACCTTGATAGGACCTCCTCCCCCTTGCTAGGACCTCCTCCACCTAGCTAGGGCCTCCTCCCCCTTGCTAGGACCTCCTCCACCTAGCTAGGACCTCCTCCCCCTTGCTAGGACCTCCTCCACCTTGCTAGGACCTCCTCCACCTTGATATGACCTCCTCCCCCTTGCTAGGACCTCCTCCACCTTGATATGACCTCCTCCCCCTTGCTAGGGCCTCCTCCCCCTTGCTAGGGCCTCCTCCCACTTGCTAGGACCTCCTCCCCCTTGCGAGGACCTCCTCCACCTAGCTAGGGCCTCCTCCCCCTAGCTAGGGCCTCCTCCCCCTTGCTAGGACCTCCTCCACCTAGCTAGGACCTCCTCCACCTTGCTAGGACCTCCTCCCCCTTGATAGGACCTCCTCCACCTAGCTAGGACCTCCTCCCCCTTGCTAGGACCTCCTCCACCTTGATAGGACCTCCTCCACCTTGATAGGACCTCCTCCACCTTGATAGGACCTCCTCCCCCTTGATAGGACCTCCTCCACCTAGCCAGGACCTCCTCCCCCTTGCTAGGACCTCCTCCACCTTGATAGGACCTCCTCCCCCTTGATAGACCTCCTCCACCTTGATAGGACCTCCTCCACCTTTATAGGACCTCCTCCACCTTGATAGGACCTCCTCCCCCTTGATAGGACCTCCTCCACCTAGCTAGGGCCTCCTCCCCCTTGCTAGGACCTCCTCCACCTAGCTAGGACCTCCTCCACCTTGATATGACCTCCTCCCCCTTGCTAGGACCTCCTCCACCTTGATATGACCTCCTCCCCCTTGCAAGGGCCTCCTCCCCCTTGCTAGGGCCTCCTCCCACTTGCTAGGACCTCCTCCCCCTTGCGAGGACCTCCTCCACCTAGCTAGGGCCTCCTCCCCTAGCTAGGGCCTCCTCCCCTTGCTAGGACCTCCTCCACCTAGCTAGGACCTCCTCCACCTTGCTAGGACCTCCTCCACCTTGATCGGACCTCCTCCACCTTGATAGGACCTCCTCCACCTTGATAAGACCTCCTCCACCTTGATAGGACCTCCTCCCCCTTGATAGGACCTCCTCCACCTAGCTAGGGCCTCCTCCCCCTTGCTAGGACCTCCTCCACCTTGATAGGACCTCCTCCACCTTGATAGGACCTCCTCCCCCTTGCTAGGACCTCCTCCACCTAGCTAGGACCTCCTCCCCCTTGCTAGGACCTCCTCCACCTAGCTAGGACCTCCTCCCCCTTGCTAGGACCTCCTCCACCTTGATAGGACCTCCTCCACCTTGATAGGACCTCCTCCCCCTTGATAGGACCTCCTCCACCTAGCTAGGACCTCCTCCCCCTTGCTAGGACCTCCTCCACCTTGATAGGACCTCCTCCCCCTTGATAGACCTCCTCCACCTTGATAGGACCTCCTCCACCTTTATAGGACCTCCTCCACCTTGATAGGACCTCCTCCCCCTTGATAGGACCTCCTCCACCTAGCTAGGGCCTCCTCCCCCTTGCTAGGACCTCCTCCACCTAGCTAGGACCTCCTCCACCTTGATATGACCTCCTCCCCCTTGCTAGGACCTCCTCCACCTTGATATGACCTCCTCCCCCTTGCAAGGGCCTCCTCCCCCTTGCTAGGGCCTCCTCCCACTTGCTAGGACCTCCCCCTTGCGAGGACCTCCTCCACCTAGCTAGGGCCTCCTCCCCCTAGCTAGGGCCTCCTCCCCCTTGCTAGGACCTCCTCCACCTAGCTAGGACCTCCTCCACCTTGCTAGGACCTCCTCCACCTTGATCGGACCTCCTCCACCTTGATAGGACCTCCTCCACCTTGATAAGACCTCCTCCACCTTGATAGGACCTCCTCCCCCTTGATAGGACCTCCTCCACCTAGCTAGGGCCTCCTCCCCCTTGCTAGGACCTCCTCCACCTTGATAGGACCTCCTCCACCTTGATAGGACCTCCTCCCCCTTGCTAGGACCTCCTCCACCTAGCTAGGACCTCCTCCCCCTTGCTAGGACCTCCTCCACCTAGCTAGGACCTCCTCCCCCTTGCTAGGACCTCCTCCACCTTGATAGGACCTCCTCCCCCTTGATATGACCTCCTCCACCTAGCTAGGACCTCCTCCCCCTTGATAGGACCTCCTCCACCTAGCTAGGGCCTCCTCCCCCTTGCTAGGACCTCCTCCACCTAGCTAGGACCTCCTCCACCTTGATAGGACCTCCTCCACCATGCTAGCCACCTTGGTAGGACCTCATCCACCTTGCTAGCCACCTTGATAGGACCTCCTCCACCTTGCTAGCCACCTTGGTAGGACCTCCTCCATCTTGCTAGCCCCCCTGACAGGACCTCCTCCACCTTGCTAGCCACTTTGATAGGCTAGGTAGAAATGTTGCCATATTTCTTACACCTCTCCGATCTTCTCAGATGTACAATATGAGTACATTTAATGCCCAGACTCACCTAGGAGTGTGGCTACAATAGACACTAGGCCAGGACCTGCTCCTAGCTCCAGCACTGCCTTGTCCACCAGGTTCAACTGCTCAACGTTGGTCTCTAGGTAGTGACACAAAGCCAACGCCTGCAGGCAACCAGAGTTACTATAGAAACCATCATTACAGTTGTTAGAACTTCAACCATTGTTACTATAGAAACCATCATTACAGTTGATAGAACTTCATTAATCTTCATGAAACATTTAACCAATCATCATCCTCCATCCACACTGTGAAACATTTAACCAATCATCATCCTCCATCCACACTGTGAAACATTTAACCAATCATCATCCTCCATCCACACTGTGAAACATTTAACCAATCATCATCGTCCATCCACACTTAATCAGCGTTATTCTGTGAGTTCATTGGACTTCAAAAGGAAAAGAATTTGAGCTACTTTGTTAAATTCTCGAAGTGAGTAACTTAATACCACATCCATCCGTACCATATTTCCCAGCATGCTCTACTGTAGGTTGATTTTTTAGAATTGTTGGTTTCAATACCTGTGTTTTTGCCTATACATTGATTGATTCATCTTATGCTATACAAACATAAATTACATAAATTTTTCTAAACTAATTAGAAGTTGGACTTATTGAACCTGTTACTGAGACGGCTGTTTGAGTTCATATGATTTAGGAAATCTGAAGAATGAATTTTCCCATCCTGGCAGTCATTCTTATGCAGGGAGATTAAAGGTTCCAACTTCAACCATAGTTACTATAGAAACCATCATTCTTATGCAGGGAGATTAATGGTTCCAACTTCAACCATTGTTACTATAGAAACCATCTTTATAGTTGTTAGAACTTCAACCATAGTTACTATAGAAAACATCATTATAGTTATTAGAACTTCAACCATAGTTACTATAGAAAACATCATTATAGTTATTAGAACTTCAACCATAGTTACTATAGAAACCATCTTTATAGTTGTTAGAACTTCAACCATAGTTACTATAGAAAACATCATTATAGTTGTTAGAACTTCAACCATAGTTACTATAGAAAACATCATTATAGTTATTAGAACTTCAACCATAGTTACTATAGAAAACATCATTATAGTTATTAGAACTTCAACCATAGTTACTATAGAAACCATCTTTATAGTTGTTAGAACTTCAACCATAGTTACTATAGAAACCATCATTCTTATGCAGGGAGATTAAAGGTTCCAACTGTTGGATCTTCTGGCTGGATTACAATAATAATTACAGCAAGCCAGAATAATGTGACTTGCAGGCCTGATGTGGTCTGTAAACCAGAAGTTTCAGACCACTGTGGTATCTCCCTCCTTACTTCCATCCTAATCGCCATCCTCCGCTATCATTGGTATCTATGAATGTCATGTTAAATAGTAGACTAACTCACCGCTATCATTGGTATCTATGAATGACATGTTAAATAGTAGACTGACTCACTGCTATCATTGGTATCTATGAATGTCATGTTAAATAGTAGACTAACTCACTGCTATCATTATAGTAGACTAACTCACTGCTATCATTATAGTAGACTAACTCACTGCTATCATTGGTATCTATGAATGTCATGTTAAATAGTAGACTAACTCACTGCTATCATTGGTATCCATGAATGTCATGTTAAATAGTAGACTAACTCATTGCTATCATTATAGTAGACTAACTCACTGCTATCATTGTTACCTATGAATGACATGTTAAATATTAGACTAACTCACTGCTATCATTGGTATCTATGAATGTCATGTTAAATAGTAGACTAACTCATTGCTATCATTGGTATCTATGAATGACATGTTAAATAGTAGACTAACTCATTGCTATCATTATAGTAGACTAACTCACTGCTATCATTGGTATCTATGAATGACATGTTAAATAGTAGACTAACTCATTGCTATCATTATAGTAGACTAACTCACTGCTATCATTATAGTAGACTAACTCACTGCTATCATTGGTACCTATGAATGTCATGTTAAATAGTAGACTAACTCATTGCTATCATTGTTACCTATGAATGACATGTTAAATAGTAGACTAACTCATTGCTATCATTGGTACCTATGGATGTCATGTTAAATAGTAGACTAACTCACTGCTATCATTGGTATCTATGGATGTCATGTTAAATAGTAGACTAACTCACTGCTATCGTTGGTATCTATGAATGTCATGTTAAATAGTAGACTAACTCACTGCTATCATTGGTACCTATGGATGTCATGTTAAATAGTAGACTAACTCATTGCTATCATTGGTACCTATGGATGTCATGTTAAATAGTAGACTAACTCACTGCTATCATTGGTACCTATGAATGTCATGTTAAATAGTAGACTAACTCACCGCTGGCCAGATGACAGCACCGTAAGAGTCCAAGGCCTCAAAGATACTGATCTCCTTTCCTACGTAGCAAAACACCTCTTTACCAAACTTGGAGTAGGTAGTGGGGGCCCAGGCCTGCTCCTTCTGCTGCTGGGGTTCAGTCTCCTTGGCTTGGTCATCCGATTCCTCCTCACCGTCTATCACTGTTGTCTCGGTATCATCTTCCTCCTCTTCATCTGACTCCTCATCTGACTCCTCATCATCATCGTTCTCGTCCTCCTCATTTTTCTTCTCGTCTTCCGTTTCCTTCTCTTCTTTCATGATCGCAGTCTTTTCCTCCTCTTGGTGTGATGTGCATAAAGGGTCCATAGAAACCTGATAAATTATAATGTTACTTCCTCTGCACTGATATATAGTGTCGTAGCTGATGTTGCGTAGCTGATGTTACGTTGATACCTTATCTTCTAATGGTACAGTCAGCCCTCTCTTCAGGCTCAGTCTCTCCCACTCTTTGTAATCACAGCCCTCTCTTCAGGCTCAGTCTCTCCCACTCTTTGTAATCACAGCTCTCTCTTCAGGCTCAGTCTCTCCCACTCTTTGTAATCACAGCGTCTCTTCAGGCTCAGTCTCTCCCACTCTTTGTAAACACAGCGTCTCTTCAGGCTCAGTCTCTCCCACTCTTTGTAATCACAGCATCCAACACTTGAGTTTTTATCTCCCCTCCCTAATTTCACCCCTGCCTTTCTTCACTCCTCCCTGTTACCCTGTTTGGTAACAACATATTTTTGCTGCTCAAGGCTACGCACTGTAATGACACCCTGACCCCCCTCTAGCCTCGACCATCCCCGTATGGACGGCCTCACAGAGAACTATGTTGCACTAAATGCACCGTCAACCAAATAATGGAACTAACATCTCACCCAAAATAACATCTCAGTCAATACACTCCTCATATTCTCATCTCAGTCAATACACTCCTCATATTCTCATCTCAGTCATTACACTCCTCATATTCTCATCTCAGTCAATACACTCCTCATATTCTCATCTCAGTCAATACACTCCTCATATTCTCATCTCAGTCATTACACTCCTCATATTCTCATCTCAGTCAATACACTCCTCATATTCTCATCTCAGTCAATACACTCCTCATATTCTCATCTCAGTCATTACACTCCTCATATTCTCATCTCAGTCAATACACTCCTCATATTCTCATCTCAGTCATTACACTCCTCATATTCTCATCTCAGTCAATACACTCCTCATATTCTCATCTCAGTCAATACACTCCTCATATTCTCATCTCAGTCATTACACTCCTCATATTCTCATCTCAGTCAATACACTCCTCATATTCTCATCTCAGTCAATACACTCCTCATATTCTCATCTCAGTCATTACACTCCTCATATTCTCATCTCAGTCATTACACTCCTCATATTCTCATCTCAGTCATTACACTCCTCATATTCTCATCTCAGTCAATACACTCCTCATATTCTCATCTCAGTCAATACACTCCTCATATTCTTTGATGCATTGAAAAATACAGTGTGAGCGGCTATTCAGGCTCTATTCTGGTTCTATTCTGGTTCTATTCAGGCTCTATTCTGGTTCTATTCTGGTTCTATTCAGGCTCTATTCTGGTTCTATTCTGGTTCTATTCTGGTTCTATTCTGGCTCTATTCTGGCTCTATTCTGGTTTGACTCTGGTATATCTGTAGCAGGTGTTCTTAATGTTTTGTCTACTCAGTGTATGTGGCTGTACAATCTGACCTGTGTTGGCTTGACTCTGGTATGTCTGGAGCAGGTTTAGTAACAGTCTTGACCTCTGGGTCTGATTTAGCCTCCTTGTAGGGACACTTAGAAATGAGGCTAATTAAAAACAGGGAGTTCTCTGGTTCCCGGGTTTGCGCCCGGCCCACCACAAGCGTCGCTAGTGCGCAATGGGACGAGGACATCCATACCGGACAAACCCTCCCCTAACCCGGACGGCGCTGGGCCAAACCCTCCCCTAACCCGGACGACGCTGGGCCAAACCCTCCCCTAACCCGGACGGCGCTGGGCCAAACCTCCCTAACCCGGACGGCGCTGGGCCAAACCCTCCCCTAACCCGGACGACGCTGGGCCAAACCCTCCCCTAACCCGGACGGTGCTGGGCCAAACCCTCCCCTAACCCGGACGGCGCTGGACCAAACCCTCCCCTAACCCGGACGACGCTGGGACAAACCCTCCCCTAACCCAGACGGCGCTGGGCCAAACCCTACCCTAACCCGGACGGCGCTGGGCCATTTGTGCACCGCCCGATGGGTCTCCCGGTCGCGGCCGGCTGCAACTGAACCTGGACTCCATAGCTTCACCAGAGGACAGGGGTAACAGAATAGGGCTGTCTGCTAGCTGATCTACCCTCATAGATCCACCAGAGGACAGGGGTAACAGAATAGGGCTGTCTGCTATCTGCTCTACCCTCATAGATCCACCAGAGGACAGGGGTAACAGAATAGGGCTGTCTGCTATCTGCTCTACCCTCATAGATCCACCAGAGGACAGGGGTAACAGAATAGGGCTGTCTGCTAGCTGCTCTACCCTCATAGATCCACCAGAGGACAGGGGTAACAGAATAGGGCTGTCTGCTATCTGATCTACCCTCATAGATCTGCCAGAGGACAGGGGTAACAGAATAGGGCTGTCTGCTAGCTGCTCTACCCTCATAGATCCACCAGAGGACAGGGGTAACAGAATAGGGCTTTCTGCTGTGCAATCTCATATGTCAGACCCCGGGCAGACCCCAAGACAGGTCATCAGGGGGTATTTGTAACTCTGACCTCCATTAAAAAACTGTTTTGATTTAGTCAGCGTTTGGCCTGGCTAAGAGAATTTGACCTGAATACGCCAGCTCTCGGGTTTCTGATATGACCGTTAAAGCCAAATCTAATCCATCCTGAAACCCTTTTGTCAGAGGTCCTTGGTATGCCCCTGCCTCTGCCCTACATAGCTCGGTATGAGGGGGTCTGATGAGGGGGACAGGGCCAAAGGAAATGGCTGGTCCACAGAGAGAGGGAGTGATGTCAGTGTCTGATTCTGTTGTTGTACTGTGACCTTTTTATACTGGTTTTGACTTGGTAACCAATAGCAAGCCATTTCTAGATTTAACCTATCATAGAGGGCAGAGGTTGCCGGAGGAACTGATTCAAATGGCAGCTTGGAGGCAACCCCCATACCACAGGGGGAGGCACCAGCATGTTGTTTGATGTTTAGATTTTCTGACCAGGACATTATACACAGTATCTCTCTCTCTGTCATATATCTGGTTGGCCCAGGACATTATACACAGTATCTCTCTCTCTGTCATATATCTGGTTGGCCCAGGACATTATACACAGTATCTCTCTCTGTCATATATCTGGTTGGTCACAGTACAACAATACTACTCTCTGTCTCTCTCTGTCTCTAAGGACTAGATTCAATCAGATCTGGCAAGAAGTACAGGGGGGCCCCATGTATGTTTAGCTGTGGTAGGGGTCTGGTGTTGTAGTGTTATGGGGGGGTATGTTTAGTTGTGGTAGGGGGCCTGGTGTTGTAGTGTTATGGGGGGGGTATGTTTAGTTGTGGTAGGGGGCCTGGTGTTGTAGTGTTATGGGGGTGTATGTTTAGTTGTGGTAGGGGTCTGGTGTTGTAGTGTTATGGGGGCGGGGGGTATGTTTAGTTGTGGTAGGGGGTCTGGTGTTGTAGTGTTATGGGGGGGTATGTTTAGTTGTGGTAGGGGGCCTGGTGTTGTAGTGTTATGGGGGGGGTATGTTTAGTTGTGGTAGGGGGTCTGGTGTTGTAGTGTTATGGGGGGGGTATGTTTAGTTGTGGTAGGGGTCTGGTGTTGTAGTGTTATGGGGGGTATGTTTAGTTGTGGTAGGGGTCTGGTGTTGTAGTGTTATGGGGGTATGTTTAGTTGTGGTAGGGGGTCTGGTGTTGTAGTGTTATGGGGGGGTATGTTTAGTTGTGGTAGGGGGCTGGTGTTGTAGTGTTATGGGGGGGTATGTTTAGTTGTGGTAGGGGTCTGGTGTTGTAGTGTTATGGGGGGTATGTTTAGTTGTGGTAGGGGTCTGGTGTTGTAGTGTTATGGGGGGTATGTTTAGTTGTGGTAGGGGCTGGTGTTGTAGTGTTATGGGGGGGGGTATGTTTAGTTGTGGTAGGGGGTCTGGTGTTGTAGTGTTATGGGGGGTATGTTTAGTTGTGGTAGGGGTCTGGTGTTGTAGTGTTATGGGGGGTATGTTTAGTTGTGGTAGGGGTCTGGTGTTGTAGTGTTATGGGGGGTATGTTTAGTTGTGGTAGGGGTCTGGTGTTGTAGTGTTATGGGGGTTTTAGTTGTGGTAGGGGTCTGGTGTTGTAGTGGTGTTGTAGTGTTAGTGGGGGGTATGTTTAGTTGTGGTAGGGGGTCTGGTGTTGTAGTGTTATGGGGGTATGTTTAGTTGTGGTAGGGGTCTGGTGTTGTAGTGTTATGGGGGGTATGTTTAGTTGTTTAGGTAGGGGGTCTGGTGTTGTAGTGTTATGGGGGGTATGTTTAGTTGTGGTAGGGGTCTGGTGTTGTAGTGTTATGGGGGGGGTATGTTTAGTTGTGGTAGGGGGTCTGGTGTTGTAGTGTTATGGGGGGGTATGTTTAGTTGTGGTAGGGGGTCTGGTGTTGTAGTGTTATGGGGGGTATGTTTAGTTGTGGTAGGGGGTCTGGTGTTGTAGTGTTATGGGGGGGGTATGTTTAGTTGTGGTAGGGGGTCTGGTGTTGTAGTGTTATGGGGGGGTATGTTTAGTTGTGGTAGGGGTCTGGTGTTGTAGTGTTATGGGGGTGTATGTTTAGTTGTGGTAGGGGGTCTGGTGTTGTAGTGTTATGGGGGGTATGTTTAGTTGTGGTAGGGGTCTGGTGTTGTAGTGTTATGGGGGGGGTATGTTTAGTTGTGGTAGGGGTCTGGTGTTGTAGTGTTATGGGGGTATGTTTAGTTGTGGTAGGGGTCTGGTGTTGTAGTGTTATGGGGGGGGTATGTTTAGTTGTGGTAGGGGTCTGGTGTTGTAGTGTTATGGGGGTATGTTTAGTTGTGGTAGGGGGTCTGGTGTTGTAGTGTTATGGGGGGTATGTTTAGTTGTGGTAGGGGGTCTGGTGTTGTAGTGTTATGGGGGGGGGGTATGTTTAGTTGTGGTAGGGGGCCTGGTGTTGTAGTGTTATGGGGGGTATGTTTAGTTGTGGTAGGGGCCTGGTGTTGTAGTGTTATGGGGGGGGTATGTTTAGTTGTGGTAGGGGGTCTGGTGTTGTAGTGTTATGGGGGGGGTCTGTATGTTTAGTTGTGGTAGGGGTCTGGTGTTGTAGTGTTATGGGGGGTATGTTTAGTTGTGGTAGGGGGTCTGGTGTTGTAGTGTTATGGGGGGGTATGTTTAGTTGTGGTAGGGGGTGGTGTTGTAGTGTTATGGGGGGGTATGTTTAGTTGTGGTGGGGGGGTGTTGTAGTGTTATGGGGGGTATGTTTAGTTGTGGTAGGGGGTCTGGTGTTGTAGTGTTATGGGGGGGGGGTATGTTTAGTTGTGGTAGGGGGTCTGGTGTTGTAGTGTTATGGGGGTATGTTTAGTTGTGGTATGTTTAGTTGTGGTTTAGTTGTGGTAGGGGGTCTGGTGTTGTAGTGTTATGGGGGGTATGTTTAGTTGTGGTAGGGGGCCTGGTGTTGTAGTGTTATGGGGGGGGTATGTTTAGTTGTGGTAGGGGGCTGGTGTTGTAGTGTTATGGGGGGGTATGTTTAGTTGTGGTAGGGGGCCTGGTGTTGTAGTGTTATGGGGGGGGGTATGTTTAGTTGTGGTAGGGGGTCTGGTGTTGTAGTGTTATGGGGGGGGTATGTTTAGTTGTGGTAGGGGGTCTGGTGTTGTAGTGTTATGGGGGGGGGGGTATGTTTAGTTGTGGTAGGGGTCTGGTGTTGTAGTGTTATGGGGGGGGGGGTATGTTTAGTTGTGGTAGGGGTCTGGTGTTGTGTTAGTATGTTTATGGGGGTGTTGTATGTTTAGTTGTGGTAGGGGGCCTGGTGTTGTAGTGTTATGGGGGGGTATGTTTAGTTGTGGTAGGGGGCCTGGTGTTGTAGTGTTATGGGGGGTATGTTTAGTTGTGGTAGGGGTCTGGTGTTGTAGTGTTATGGGGGGGGGTATGTTTAGTTGGGTAGGGGGTCTGGTGTTGTAGTGTTATGTTTTAGTTGTGGTAGGGGGTCTGGTGTTGTAGTGTTATGGGGGGGGGTATGTTTAGTTGTGGTAGGGGGTCTGGTGTTGTAGTGTTATGGGGGTATGTTTAGTTGTGGTAGGGGTCTGGTGTTGTAGTGTTATGGGGGGTATGTTTAGTTGTGGTAGGGGGCCTGGTGTTGTAGTGTTATGGGGGGTATGTTTAGTTGTGGTAGGGGGTCTGGTGTTGTAGTGTTATGGGGGGTATGTTTAGTTGTGGTAGGGGTCTGGTGTTGTAGTGTTATGGGGGGGTATGTTTAGTTGTGGTAGGGGGTCTGGTGTTGTAGTGTTATGGGGGGTATGTTTAGTTGTGGTAGGGGGTCTGGTGTTGTAGTGTTATGGGGGGGGTATGTTTAGTTGTGGTAGGGGTCTGGTGTTGTAGTGTTATGGGGGGGGGTATGTTTAGTTGTGGTAGGGGGTCTGGTGTTGTAGTGTTATGGGGGGGGTATGTTTAGTTGTGGTAGGGGGTCTGGTGTTGTAGTGTTATGGGGGGGTATGTTTAGTTGTGGTAGGGGGCCTGGTGTTGTAGTGTTATGGGGGGGGGGTATGTTTAGTTGTGGTAGGGGCCTGGTGTTGTAGTGTTATGGGGGGGTATGTTTAGTTGTGGTAGGGGGTCTGGTGTTGTAGTGTTATGGGGGGGGGGTATGTTTAGTTGTGGTAGGGGTCTGGTGTTGTAGTGTTATGGGGGGTATGTTTAGTTGTGGTAGGGGTCTGGTGTTGTAGTGTTATGGGGGGGTATGTTTAGTTGTGGTAGGGGTCTGGTGTTGTAGTGTTATGGGGGGGTATGTTTAGTTGTGGTAGGGGGTCTGGTGTTGTAGTGTTATGGGGGGGGGTATGTTTAGTTGTGGTAGGGGTCTGGTGTTGTAGTGTTATGGGGGGGTATGTTTAGTTGTGGTAGGGGGGTCTGGTGTTGTAGTGTTATGGGGGGGGTATGTTTAGTTGTGGTAGGGGTCTGGTGTTGTAGTGTTATGGGGGGGTATGTTTAGTTGTGGTAGGGGGCTGGTGTGTTATTATGTTTAGTGTTATGGGGGGTATGTTTAGTTGTGGTAGGGGGTCTGGTGTTGTAGTGTTATGGGGTATGTTTAGTTGTGGTAGGGGGGTCTGGTGTTGTAGTGTTATGGGGGGGGTATGTTTAGTTGTGGTAGGGGTCTGGTGTTGTAGTGTTATGGGGGGGTATGTTTAGTTGTGGTAGGGGGTCTGGTGTTGTAGTGTTATGGGGGGGGGTATGTTTAGTTGTGGTAGGGGGCCTGGTGTTGTAGTGTTATGGGGGGGGGGTATGTTTAGTTGTGGTAGGGGTCTGGTGTTGTAGTGTTATGGGGGGGGTATGTTTAGTTGTGGTAGGGGTCTGGTGTTGTAGTGTTATGGGGGGGTATGTTTAGTTGTGGTAGGGGGTCTGGTGTTGTAGTGTTATGGGGGGTATGTTTAGTTGTGGTAGGGGCCTGGTGTTGTAGTGTTATGGGGGGTATGTTTAGTTGTGGTAGGGGGCCTGGTGTTGTAGTGTTATGGGGGGGGTATGTTTAGTTGTGGTAGGGGGTCTGGTGTTGTAGTGTTATGGGGGGGTATGTTTAGTTGTGGTAGGGGGTCTGGTGTTGTAGTGTTATGGGGGGGTATGTTTAGTTGTGGTAGGGGTCTGGTGTTGTAGTGTTATGGGGGGGGTATGTTTAGTTGTGGTAGGGGTCTGGTGTTGTAGTGTTATGGGGGGTATGTTTAGTTGTGGTAGGGGGGTCTGGTGTTGTAGTGTTATGGGGGGGGGGGGTATGTTTAGTTGTGGTAGGGGTCTGGTGTTGTAGTGTTATGGGGGTATGTTTAGTTGTGGTAGGGGGTCTGGTGTTGTAGTGTTATGGGGGGGGGGTATGTTTAGTTGTGGTAGGGGGTCTGGTGTTGTGTTATGTGTTTATTGTGGTAGGGGGGGTGTTGTAGTGTTTAGTTGTTTAGTTGTGGTAGGGGGCCTGGTGTTGTAGTGTTATGGGGGGGGTATGTTTAGTTGTGGTAGGGGTCTGGTGTTGTAGTGTTATGGGGGGGTATGTTTAGTTGTGGTAGGGGGCTGGTGTTGTAGTGTTATGGGGGGTATGTTTAGTTGTGGTAGGGGGTCTGGTGTTGTAGTGTTATGGGGGGGTATGTTTAGTTGTGGTAGGGGTCTGGTGTTGTAGTGTTATGGGGGGTATGTTTAGTTGTGGTAGGGGGGTCTGGTGTTGTAGTGTTATGGGGGGGTATGTTTAGTTGTGGTAGGGGGCTGGTGTTGTAGTGTTATGGGGGGGTATGTTTAGTTGTGGTAGGGGGTCTGGTGTTGTAGTGTTATGGGGGGGGTATGTTTAGTTGTGGTAGGGGGTCTGGTGTTGTAGTGTTATGGGGGGGGGGGTATGTTTAGTTGTGGTAGGGGGTCTGGTGTTGTAGTGTTATGGGGGGTATGTTTAGTTGTGGTAGGGGGTCTGGTGTTGTAGTGTTATGGGGGGGGGTATGTTTAGTTGTGGTAGGGGGTCTGGTGTTGTAGTGTTATGGGGGGTATGTTTAGTTGTGGTAGGGGTCTGGTGTTGTAGTGTTATGGGGGGGGGGTGTATGTTTAGTTGTGGTAGGGGGTCTGGTGTTGTAGTGTTATGGGGGGTATGTTTAGTTGTGGTAGGGGTCTGGTGTTGTAGTGTTATGGGGGGGGGGTATGTTTAGTTGTGGTAGGGGGTCTGGTGTTGTAGTGTTATGGGGGGGGGTATGTTTAGTTGTGGTAGGGGCCTGGTGTTGTAGTGTTATGGGGGGGGGGGGTATGTTTAGTTGTGGTAGGGGGTCTGGTGTTGTAGTGTTATGGGGGGGGGGTATGTTTAGTTGTGGTAGGGGGTCTGGTGTTGTAGTGTTATGGGGGGGGGGGGTATGTTTAGTTGTGGTAGGGGTCTGGTGTTGTAGTGTTATGGGGGGGTATGTTTAGTTGTGGTAGGGGTCTGGTGTTGTAGTGTTATGGGGGGTATGTTTAGTTGTGGTAGGGGTCTGGTGTTGTAGTGTTATGGGGGGTATGTTTAGTTGTGTTAGGGGTCTGGTGTTGTAGTGTTATGGGGGGGGTATGTTTAGTTGTGGTAGGGGGTCTGGTGTTGTAGTGTTATGGGGGGGTATGTTTAGTTGTGGTAGGGGGTCTGGTGTTGTAGTGTTATGGGGGGGGTATGTTTAGTTGTGGTAGGGGTCTGGTGTTGTAGTGTTATGGGGGGGGGGTATGTTTAGTTGTGGTAGGGGTCTGGTGTTGTAGTGTTATGGGGGTATGTTTAGTTGTGGTAGGGGGTCTGGTGTTGTAGTGTTATGGGGGGGGGGTATGTTTAGTTGTGGTAGGGGGCTGGTGTTGTAGTGTTATGGGGGGGTATGTTTAGTTGTGGTAGGGGGTCTGGTGTTGTAGTGTTATGGGGGGGGGGTAGTATGTTTAGTTGTGGTAGGGGGTCTGGTGTTGTAGTGTTATGGGGGGTATGTTTAGTTGTGGTAGGGGCCTGGTGTTGTAGTGTTATGGGGGGGGTATGTTTAGTTGTGGTAGGGGGTCTGGTGTTGTAGTGTTATGGGGGGGGTATGTTTAGTTGTGGTAGGGGGTCTGGTGTTGTAGTGTTATGGGGGGGGTATGTTTAGTTGTGGTAGGGGTCTGGTGTTGTAGTGTTATGGGGGGGTATGTTTAGTTGTGGTAGGGGGTCTGGTGTTGTAGTGTTATGGGGGGGGGTATGTTTAGTTGTGTAGGGGGTCTGGTGTTGTAGTGTTATGGGGGGTATGTTTAGTTGTGGTAGGGGGTCTGGTGTTGTAGTGTTATGGGGGGGTATGTTTAGTTGTGGTAGGGGTCTGGTGTTGTAGTGTTATGGGGGGGGTATGTTTAGTTGTGGTAGGGGTCTGGTGTTGTAGTGTTATGGGGGGTATGTTTAGTTGTGGTAGGGGTCTGGTGTTGTAGTGTTATTATGTTTAGTTGTGGTAGGGGTATGTTGTAGTGTTATGGTATGTTTAGTTGTGGTAGGGGCCTGGTGTTGTAGTGTTATGGGGGGTATGTTTAGTTGTGGTAGGGGGTCTGGTGTTGTAGTGTTATGGGGGTATGTTTTAGTTGTGGTAGGGGGTCTGGTGTTGTAGTGTTATGGGGGGGTATGTTTAGTTGTGGTAGGGGGTCTGGTGTTGTAGTGTTATGGGGGGGGCAGTTTAGTTGTGGTATGTTTAGTTGTGGTCTGGTGTTGTAGTGTTATGGGGGTATGTTTAGTTGTGGTAGGGGTCTGGTGTTGTAGTGTTATGGGGGGTATGTTTAGTTGTGGTAGGGGGCTGGTGTTGTAGTGTTATGGGGGTATGTTTAGTTGTGGTAGGGGTCTGGTGTTGTAGTGTTATGGGGGGGGGTATGTTTAGTTGTGGTAGGGGGCCTGGTGTTGTAGTGTTATGGGGGGGTATGTTTAGTTGTGGTAGGGGGTCTGGTGTTGTAGTGTTATGGGGGGGTATGTTTAGTTGTGGTAGGGGTCTGGTGTTGTAGTGTTATGGGGGGGGGTATGTTTAGTTGTGGTAGGGGTCTGGTGTTGTAGTGTTATGGGGGGGTATGTTTAGTTGTGGTAGGGGTCTGGTGTTGTAGTGTTATGGGGGTATGTTTAGTTGTGGTAGGGGGCCTGGTGTTGTAGTGTTATGGGGGTATGTTTAGTTGTGGTAGGGGTCTGGTGTTGTAGTGTTATGGGGGGGTATGTTTAGTTGTGGTAGGGGTCTGGTGTTGTAGTGTTATGGGGGGGGGGTATGTTTAGTTGTGGTAGGGGGTCTGGTGTTGTAGTGTTATGGGGGGGGGTGTTTAGTTGTGGTAGGGGGTCTGGTGTTGTAGTGTTATGGGGGGGTATGTTTAGTTGTGGTAGGGGGTCTGGTGTTGTAGTGTTATGGGGGGGGTATGTTTAGTTGTGGTAGGGGTCTGGTGTTGTAGTGTTATGGGGGGGTATGTTTAGTTGTGGTAGGGGTCTGGTGTTGTAGTTTATGGGGGGGTATGTTTAGTTGTGGTAGGGGTCTGGTGTTGTAGTGTTATGGGGGGTATGTTTAGTTGTGGTAGGGGTCTGGTGTTGTAGTGTTATGGGGGGGGGTATGTTTAGTTGTGGTAGGGGTCTGGTGTTGTAGTGTTATGGGGGGGTATGTTTAGTTGTGGTAGGGGTCTGGTGTTGTAGTGTTATGGGGGGGGTATGTTTAGTTGTGGTAGGGGGTCTGGTGTTGTAGTGTTATGGGGGTATGTTTAGTTGTGGTAGGGGTCTGGTGTTGTAGTGTTATGGGGGGGGTATGTTTAGTTGTGGTAGGGGGCCTGGTGTTGTAGTGTTATGGGGGGGTATGTTTAGTTGTGGTAGGGGTCCTGGTGTTGTAGTGTTATGGGGGGTATGTTTAGTTGTGGTAGGGGTCTGGTGTTGTAGTGTTATGGGGGGGGTGTGTTTAGTTGTGGTAGGGGGTCTGGTGTTGTAGTGTTATGGGGGGGTATGTTTAGTTGTGGTAGGGGGTCTGGTGTTGTAGTGTTATGGGGGGTATGTTTAGTTGTGGTAGGGGTCTGGTGTTGTAGTGTTATGGGGGGTATGTTTAGTTGTGGTAGGGGGTCTGGTGTTGTAGTGTTATGGGGGGGGTATGTTTAGTTGTGGTAGGGGGCCTGGTGTTGTAGTGTTATGGGGGTATGTTTAGCTGTGGTAGGGGGCCTGGTGTTGTAGTGTTATGGGGGGGGGGTATGTTTAGTTGTGGTAGGGGTCTGGTGTTGTAGTGTTATGGGGGGTATGTTTAGTTGTGGTAGGGGTCTGGTGTTGTAGTGTTATGGGGGGGTGTATGTTTAGTTGTGGTAGGGGTCTGGTGTTGTAGTGTTATGGGGGGGGTATGTTTAGTTGTGGTAGGGGGTCTGGTGTTGTAGTGTTATGGGGGGGTATGTTTAGTTGTGGTAGGGGGTCTGGTGTTGTAGTGTTATGGGGGGGTATGTTTAGTTGTGGTAGGGGGTCTGGTGTTGTAGTGTTATGGGGGGGGTATGTTTAGTTGTGGTAGGGGTCTGGTGTTGTAGTGTTATGGGGGGTTACGGGTATGTTTAGTTGTGGTAGGGGTCTGGTGTTGTAGTGTTATGGGGGGGGGGTATGTTTAGTTGTGGTAGGGGGCCTGGTGTTGTAGTGTTATGGGGGGGTATGTTTAGTTGTGGTAGGGGTCTGGTGTTGTAGTGTTATGGGGGGGGTATGTTTAGTTGTGGTAGGGGTCTGGTGTTGTAGTGTTATGGGGTATGTTTAGTTGTGGTAGGGGTCTGGTGTTGTAGTGTTATGGGGGGGGGGCCTATGTTTAGTTGTGGTAGGGGGGTCTGGTGTTGTAGTGTTATGGGGGGGTATGTTTAGTTGTGGTAGGGGGTCTGGTGTTGTAGTGTTATGGGGGGGGTATGTTTAGTTGTGGTAGGGGGTCTGGTGTTGTAGTGTTATGGGGGTATGTTTAGTTGTGGTAGGGGTCTGGTGTTGTAGTGTTATGGGGGGGGGTATGTTTAGTTGTGGTAGGGGGTCTGGTGTTGTAGTGTTATGGGGGGGGGGTATGTTTAGTTGTGGTAGGGGTCTGGTGTTGTAGTGTTATGGGGGGGTATGTTTAGTTGTGGTAGGGGGTCTGGTGTTGTAGTGTTATGGGGGGGGTATGTTTAGTTGTGGTAGGGGTCTGGTGTTGTAGTGTTATGGGGGGGTATGTTTAGTTGTGGTAGGGGTCTGGTGTTGTAGTGTTATGGGGGGGTATGTTTAGTTGTGGTAGGGGTCTGGTGTTGTAGTGTTATGGGGGGGTATGTTTAGTTGTGGTAGGGGTCTGGTGTTGTAGTGTTATGGGGGGGTATGTTTAGTTGTGGTAGGGGGTCTGGTGTTGTAGTGTTATGGGGGGGGGTATGTTTAGTTGTGGTAGGGGGTCTGGTGTTGTAGTGTTATGGGGGGTATGTTTAGTTGTGGTAGGGGTCTGGTGTTGTAGTGTTATGGGGGGGGTATGTTTAGTTGTGGTAGGGGGTCTGGTGTTGTAGTGTTATGGGGGGGGGTATGTTTAGTTGTGGTAGGGGTCTGGTGTTGTAGTGTTATGGGGGGGGGGGTATGTTTAGTTGTGGTAGGGGGTCTGGTGTTGTAGTGTTATGGGGGGGGTATGTTTAGTTGTGGTAGGGGGTCTGGTGTTGTAGTGTTATGGGGGGGTATGTTTAGTTGTGGTAGGGGTCTGGTGTTGTAGTGTTATGGGGGGGGTATGTTTAGTTGTGGTAGGGGGTCTGGTGTTGTAGTGTTATGGGGGGGGTATGTTTAGTTGTGGTAGGGGTCTGGTGTTGTAGTGTTATGGGGGGGGTATGTTTAGTTGTGGTAGGGGGTCTGGTGTTGTAGTGTTATGGGGGGGGGTATGTTTAGTTGTGGTAGGGGGTCTGGTGTTGTAGTGTTATGGGGGGGGGTATGTTTAGTTGTGGTAGGGGGCCTGGTGTTGTAGTGTTATGGGGGGGGTATGTTTAGTTGTGGTAGGGGGTCTGGTGTTGTAGTGTTATGGGGGGGGGGGGGTATGTTTAGTTGTGGTAGGGGGCCTGGTGTTGTAGTGTTATGGGGGGTATGTTTAGTTGTGGTAGGGGGTCTGGTGTTGTAGTGTTATGGGGGGTATATGTTTAGTTGTGGTAGGGGTCTGGTGTTGTAGTGTTATGGGGGGGGTATGTTTAGTTGTGGTAGGGGGTCTGGTGTTGTAGTGTTATGGGGGGGTATGTTTAGTTGTGGTAGGGGGTCTGGTGTTGTAGTGTTATGGGGGGGGTATGTTTAGTTGTGGTAGGGGGCCTGGTGTTGTAGTGTTATGGTGGGGGGTATGTTTAGTTGTGGTAGGGGGTCTGGTGTTGTAGTGTTATGGGGGGTATGTTTAGTTGTGGTAGGGGTCTGGTGTTGTAGTGTTATGGGGGTATGTTTAGTTGTGGTAGGGGGTCTGGTGTTGTAGTGTTATGGGGGTATGTTTAGTTGTGGTAGGGGTCTGGTGTTGTAGTGTTATGGGGGGGTATGTTTAGTTGTGGTAGGGGTCTGGTGTTGTAGTGTTATGGGGGGTATGTTTAGTTGTGGTAGGGGGCCTGGTGTTGTAGTGTTATGGGGGGGGGGGTATGTTTAGTTGTGGTAGGGGGTCTGGTGTTGTAGTGTTATGGGGGGTATGTTTAGTTGTGGTAGGGGGTCTGGTGTTGTAGTGTTATGGGGGGGTATGTTTAGTTGTGGTAGGGGTCTGGTGTTGTAGTGTTATGGGGGGTATGTTTAGTTGTGGTAGGGGTCTGGTGTTGTAGTGTTATGGGGGGGGGGTATGTTTAGTTGTGGTAGGGGGTCTGGTGTTGTAGTGTTATGGGGGGGGGGGTATGTTTAGTTGTGGTAGGGGTCTGGTGTTGTAGTGTTATGGGGGGTATGTTTAGTTGTGGTAGGGGGTCTGGTGTTGTAGTGTTATGGGGGGTATGTTTAGTTGTGGTAGGGGTCTGGTGTTGTAGTGTTATGGGGGGGTATGTTTAGTTGTGGTAGGGGTCTGGTGTTGTAGTGTTATGGGGGGGTATGTTTAGTTGTGGTAGGGGGCCTGGTGTTGTAGTGTTATGGGGGGTATGTTTAGTTGTGGTAGGGGGTCTGGTGTTGTAGTGTTATGGGGGGGTATGTTTAGTTGTGGTAGGGGCCTGGTGTTGTAGTGTTATGGGGGTATGTTTAGTTGTGGTAGGGGGTCTGGTGTTGTAGTGTTATGGGGGGTATGTTTAGTTGTGGTAGGGGTCTGGTGTTGTAGTGTTATGGGGGGGGTGTTTAGTTGTGGTAGGGGGTCTGGTGTTGTAGTGTTATGGGGGGTATGTTTAGTTGTGGTAGGGGGCCTGGTGTTGTAGTGTTATGGGGGGGTATGTTTAGTTGTGGTAGGGGTCTGGTGTTGTAGTGTTATGGGGGGGTATGTTTAGTTGTGGTAGGGGCCTGGTGTTGTAGTGTTATGGGGGGTATGTTTAGTTGTGGTAGGGGTCTGGTGTTGTAGTGTTATGGGGGGGGTATGTTTAGTTGTGGTAGGGGTCTGGTGTTGTAGTGTTATGGGGGGTGTGTTTAGTTGTGGTAGGGGGCCTGGTGTTGTAGTGTTATGGGGGGGGGGGTATGTTTAGTTGTGGTAGGGGGCCTGGTGTTGTAGTGTTATGGGGGGGGTATGTTTAGTTGTGGTAGGGGGTCTGGTGTTGTAGTGTTATGGGGGGTATGTTTAGTTGTGGTAGGGGGTCTGGTGTTGTAGTGTTATGGGGGGGGTATGTTTAGTTGTGGTAGGGGTCTGGTGTTGTAGTGTTATGGGGGGGTATGTTTAGTTGTGGTAGGGGGTCTGGTGTTGTAGTGTTATGGGGGGTATGTTTAGTTGTGGTAGGGGGTCTGGTGTTGTAGTGTTATGGTGGGGGTATGTTTAGTTGTGGTAGGGGTCTGGTGTTGTAGTGTTATGGTGGGGGTATGTTTAGTTTTGGTAGGGGGTCTGGTGTTGTAGTGTTATGGGGGGTATGTTTAGTTGTGGTAGGGGTCTGGTGTTGTAGTGTTATGGGGGTATGTTTAGTTGTGGTAGGGGTCTGGTGTTGTAGTGTTATGGGGGGGTATGTTTAGTTGTGGTAGGGGGTCTGGTGTTGTAGTGTTATGGGAGGGTATGTTTAGTTGTGGTAGGGGTCTGGTGTTGTAGTGTTATGGGGGGGTATGTTTAGTTGTGGTAGGGGGCCTGGTGTTGTAGTGTTATGGGGGGTATGTTTAGTTGTGGTAGGGGTCTGGTGTTGTAGTGTTATGGGGGTTGTTTAGTTGTGGTAGGGGGCCTGGTGTTGTAGTGTTATGGGGGTATGTTTAGTTGTGGTAGGGGGTCTGGTGTTGTAGTGTTATGGGGGGTATGTTTAGTTGTGGTAGGGGTCTGGTGTTGTAGTGTTATGGGGGGGGGGTATGTTTAGTTGTGGTAGGGGGTCTGGTGTTGTAGTGTTATGGGGGGTATGTTTAGTTGTGGTAGGGGTCTGGTGTTGTAGTGTTATGGGGGGTATGTTTAGTTGTGGTAGGGGCCTGGTGTTGTAGTGTTATGGGGGGTATGTTTAGTTGTGGTAGGGGCCTGGTGTTGTAGTGTTATGGGGGGGGTATGTTTAGTTGTGGTAGGGGGTCTGGTGTTGTAGTGTTATGGGGGGGGTATGTTTAGCTGTGGTAGGGGTCTGGTGTTGTAGTGTTATGGGGGGTATGTTTAGTTGTGGTAGGGGGCCTGGTGTTGTAGTGTTATGGGGGGGGGTGTTTAGTTGTGGTAGGGGGCCTGGTGTTGTAGTGTTATGGGGGGGGTATGTTTAGCTGTGGTAGGGGGGTCTGGTGTTGTAGTGTTATGGGGGGGGGTATGTTTAGTTGTATGTATGGGAGGCAGACCAGAGGTGTTTATAATGTACTTTATTTCTCAGAACTATTTACAGACCAGAGGTGTTTATAATGTACTGTATTGACAGACCAGAGGTGTTTATAATGTACTGTATTGACAGACCAGAGGTGTTTATAATGTACTGTATTGACAGACCAGAGGTGTTTATCATGTACTGTATTGACAGACCAGAGGTGTTTATAATGTACTGTATTGACAGACCAGAGGTGTTTATAATGTACTGTATTGACAGACCAGAGGTGTTTATAATGTCCTGTATTGACAGACCAGAGGTGTTTATAATGTACTGTATTGACAGACCAGAGGTGTTTATCATGTACTGTATTGACAGACCAGAGGTGTTTATAATGTACTGTATTGACAGACCAGAGGTGTTTATAATGTACTGTATTGACAGACCAGAGGTGTTTATAATGTACTGTATTGACAGACCAGAGGTGTTTATAATGTACTGTATTGACAGACCAGAGGTGTTTATAATGTACTGTATTGACAGACCAGAGGTGTTTATAATGTACTGTATTGACAGACCAGAGGTGTTTATAATGTACTGTATTGACAGACCAGAGGTGTTTATAATGTACTGTATTGACAGACCAGAGGTGTTTATCATGTACTGTATTGACAGACCAGAGGTGTTTATAATGTACTGTATTGACAGACCAGAGGTGTTTATAATGTACTGTATTGACAGACCAGAGGTGTTTATAATGTACTGTATTGACAGACCAGAGGTGTTTATAATGTACTGTATTGACAGACCAGAGGTGTTTATAATGTACTGTATTGACAGACCAGAGGTGTTTATAATGTACTGTATTTACAGACCAGAGGTGTTTATAATGTCCTGTATTGACAGACCAGAGGTGTTTATAATGTACTGTATTGACAGACCAGAGGTGTTTATCATGTACTGTATTGACAGACCAGAGGTGTTTATAATGTACTGTATTGACAGACCAGAGGTGTTTATAATGTACTGTATTGACAGACCAGAGGTGTTTATAATGTACTGTATTGACAGACCAGAGGTGTTTATAATGTACTGTATTGACAGACCAGAGGTGTTTATAATGTACTGTATTGACAGACCAGAGGTGTTTATCATGTACTGTATTGACAGACCAGAGGTGTTTATCATGTACTGTATTGACAGACCAGAGGTGTTTATCATGTACTGTATTGACAGACCAGAGGTGTTTATAATGTACTGTATTGACAGACCAGAGGTGTTTATAATGTACTGTATTGACAGACCAGAGGTGTTTATAATGTACTGTATTGACAGACCAGAGGTGTTTATAATGTACTGTATTTACAGACCAGAGGTGTTTATAATGTCCTGTATTGACAGACCAGAGGTGTTTATAATGTACTGTATTGACAGACCAGAGGTGTTTATCATGTACTGTATTGACAGACCAGAGGTGTTTATAATGTACTGTATTGACAGACCAGAGGTGTTTATAATGTACTGTATTGACAGACCAGAGGTGTTTATAATGTACTGTATTGACAGACCAGAGGTGTTTATAATGTACTGTATTGACAGACCAGAGGTGTTTATAATGTACTGTATTGACAGACCAGAGGTGTTTATAATGTACTGTATTGACAGACCAGAGGTGTTTATAATGTACTGTATTGACAGACCAGAGGTGTTTATCATGTACTGTATTGACAGACCAGAGGTGTTTATAATGTACTGTATTGACAGACCAGAGGTGTTTATAATGTACTGTATTGACAGACCAGAGGTGTTTATAATGTACTGTATTGACAGACCAGAGGTGTTTATAATGTACTGTATTGACAGACCAGAGGTGTTTATAATGTACTGTATTGACAGACCAGAGGTGTTTATAATGTACTGTATTGACAGACCAGAGGTGTTTATAATGTACTGTATTGACAGACCAGAGGTGTTTATAATGTACTGTATTGACAGACCAGAGGTGTTTATAATGTACTGTATTGACAGACCAGAGGTGTTTATAATGTCCTGTATTTCTCAGACCAGAGGTGTTTATAATGTACTATATTGACAGACCAGAGGTGTTTATAATGTACTGTATTGACAGACCAGAGGTGTTTATAATGTACTGTATTGACAGACCAGAGGTGTTTATCATGTACTGTTATGTACAGCAACACAACAGGTGAAGCAGGTCTTGTTTATGTACAGCAACACATCAGGTGAATCAGGTGAAGCAGGTCTTGTTATGTACAGCAACACATCAGGTGAAGCAGGTCTTGTTTATGTACAGCAACACATCAGGTGAAGCAGGTCTTGTTTATGTACAGCAACACATCAGGTGAAGCAGGTCTTGTTATGTACAGCAACACATCAGGTGAAGCAGGTCTTGTTATGTACAGCAACACATCAGGTGAAGCAGGTGAAGCAGGTCTTGTTATGTACAGCAACACATCAGGTGAAGCAGGTGAAGCAGGTCTTGTTATGTACAGCAACACAACACGTGAAGCAGGTCTTGTTTATGTACAGCAACACATCAGGTGAAGCAGGTGAAGCAGGTCTTGTTATGTACAGCAACACAACAGGTGAAGCAGGTCTTGTTTATGTACAGCAACACATCAGGTGAAGCAGGTGAAGCAGGTCTTGTTATGTACAGCAACACATCAGGTGAAGCAGGTGAAGCAGGTCTTGTTATGTACAGCAACACAACAGGTGAAGCAGGTCTTGTTTATGTACAGCAACACAACAGGTGAAGCAGGTCTTGTTTATGTACAGCAACACATCAGGTGAAGCAGGTCTTGTTTATGTACAGCAACACATCAGGTGAAGCAGGTGAAGCAGGTCTTGTTATGTACAGCAACACATCAGGTGAAGCAGGTGAAGCAGGTCTTGTTTATGTACAGCAACACATCAGGTGAAGCAGGTGAAGCAGGTCTTGTTATGTACAGCAACACATCAGGTGAAGCAGGTGAAGCAGGTCTTGTTATGTACAGCAACACATCAGGTGAAGCAGGTGAAGCAGGTCTTGTTATGTACAGCAACACATCAGGTGAAGCAGGTGAAGCAGGTCTTGTTTATGTACAGCAACACATCAGGTGAAGCAGGTCTTGTTTATGTACAGCAACACATCAGGTGAAGCAGGTCTTGTTATGTACAGCAACACATCAGGTGAAGCAGGTCTTGTTTATGTACAGCAACACATCAGGTGAAGCAGGTCTTGTTTATGTACAGCAACACATCAGGTGAATCAGGTCTTGTTTATGTACAGCAACACATCAGGTGAAGCAGGTCTTGTTATGTACAGCAACACATCAGGTGAATCAGGTCTTGTTTATGTACAGCAACACATCAGGTGAAGCAGGTCTTGTTTATGTACAGCAACACATCAGGTGAAGCAGGTCTTGTTTATGTACAGCAACACAACAGGTGAAGCAGGTTCTTATGTACAGCAACACATCAGGTGAAGCAGACACTATACATCTTCAATCAGAGATACAACTGAATAACAGAGAAAACAATAAAATACTGATCTGCCCAGAGATGAAGGGAAGGGGAGTTCAAGACCCAGACATGAAGGGAAGGGGAGTTCAAGACCCAGACATGAAGAGAGGAGAGTTCAAGACCCAGACATGAAGGGGAGTTCAATGCCCAGATATGAAGAGGAGTTCAAGGCCCAGACATGAAGGGAAGGAGAGTTCAAGGCCCAGACATGAAGAGAGGAGAGTTCAAGACCCAGACATGAAGGGAAGGGGAGTTCAAGACCCAGACATGAAGGGAAGGGGAGTTCAAGGCCCAGACATGAAGGGAAGGGGAGTTCAAGGCCCAGACATGAAGGGAAGGGGAGTTCAAGACCCAGACATGAAGGGAAGGGGAGTTCAAGACCCAGACATGAAGGGAAGGGGAGTTCAAGGCCCAGACATGAAGGGAAGGGGAGTTCAAGACCCAGACATGAAGGGAAGGGGAGTTCAAGACCCAGACATGAAGGGAAGGGGAGTTCAAGGCCCAGACATGAAGGGAAGGGGAGTTCAAGACCCAGACATGAAGGGATGGGGAGTTCAAGGCCCAGACATGAAGAGAGGAGAGTTCAAGACCCAGACATGAAGGGGAGTTCAATGCCCAGATATGAAGGGGAGTTCAAGGCCCAGACATGAAGGGAAGGAGAGTTCAAGACCCAGACATGAAGGAGAGTTCAAGGCCCAGATATGAAGGGGAGTTCAATGCCCAGATTTGAAGGGGGGTTCAAGGCCCAGATATGAAGGGGAGTTCAAGGCCCAGATATGAAGGGAAGGAGAGTTCAAGGCCCAGACATGAAGGGAAGGAGAGTTCAATGCCCAGACCCTGAAGGGAAGGAGAGTTCAATGCCCAGATATGAAGGGGAGTTCAAGGCCCAGATATGAAGGGGAGTTCAAGGCCCAGATATGAAGGGGAATTCAAGGCCCAGACATGAAGGGAAGGAGAGTTCAAGGCCCAGATATGAAGGGAAGGAGAGTTCAAGGCCCAGATATGAAGGGAAGGAGAGTTCAAGGCCCAGACATGAAGGGAAGGAGAGTTCAATGCCCAGATATGAAGGGGAGTTCAAGGCCCAGATATGAAGGGAAGGAGAGTTCAAGGCCCAGACATGAAGGGAAGGAGAGTTCAATGCCCCGATATGAAGGGGAGTTCAAGGCCCAGATATGAAGGGAAGGAGAGTTCAAGGCCCAGATATGAAGGGGAGTTCAAGGCCCAGATATGAAGGGGAGTTCAAGGCCCAGACATGAAGGGAAGGAGAGTTCAAGGCCCAGATATGAAGGGAAGGAGAGTTCAAGGCCCAGATATGAAGGGAAGGAGAGTTCAAGGCCCAGACATGAAGGGAAGGAGAGTTCAATGCCCAGATATGAAGGGGAGTTCAAGGCCCAGATATGAAGGGAAGGAGAGTTCAAGGCCCAGACATGAAGGGAAGGAGAGTTCAATGCCCCGATATGAAGGGGAGTTCAAGGCCCAGATATGAAGGGAAGGAGAGTTCAAGGCCCAGATATGAAGGGAAGGAGAGTTCAAGACCCAGATATGAAGGGAATGAGAGTTCAAGGCCCAGATATGAAGGGAAGGAGAGTTCAAGGCCCAGATATGAAGGGAATGGGAGTTCAAGGCCCAGATATGAAGGGAAGGAGAGTTCAAGGCCCAGATATGAAGGGAGGGAGAGTTCAAGACCCAGACATAAAGAGAAGGAGAGTTCAAAACCCAGACATGAAGGGAAGGAGAGTTCATGTAACCTCTGTAAAGAGAACAGTAGCCTCCGTAAAGAGGACAGTAACCTCCGTAAAGAGGACAGTAACCTCCGTAAAGAGGACAGTAACCTCCGTAAAGAGGACAGTAACCTCCATAAAGAGGACAGTAACCTCCGTAAAGAGGACAGTAACCTCCGTAAAGAGAAAAGGTATCTCCGTAAAGAGGACAGTAACCTCCGTAAAGAGGACAGTAACCTCCGTAAAGAGGACAGTATCCTCCGTAAAGAGGACAGTAACCTCCTTAAAGAGGACAGTAACCTCCGTAAAGAGGACAGTAACCTCCATAAAGAGGACAGTAACCTCCGTAAAGAGGAAAGATATCTCCGTAAAGAGAACAGTAAACTCCGTAAAGAGGACAGTAATCTCCGTAAAGAGGACAGTAACCTCCGTAAAGAGAACAGTAACCTCCGTAAAGAGGACAATAACCTCCGTAAAGAGGACAGTAGTCCTCCGTAAAGAGGACAGTAACCTCCGTAAAGAGGAAAGGTATCTCTGTAAAGAGGACTGTAACCAATGTAAAGAGGACAGTAACCTCCGTAAAGAGGACAGTATCCTCCATAAAGAATCAAATCAAATCAAATGTTATTTGTCACATACACATGGTTAGCAGATGTTAATGCGAGTGTAGCGAAATGCTAAAGAGGACAGTAACCTCCGTAAAGAGGACAGTAACCTCCGTAAAGTGGACAGTAACCTCCGTAAAGAGGACAGTAACCTCCGTAAAGAGGACAGTAGTCTCCGTAAAGAGGACAGTAATCTCCGTAAAGAGGACAGTAACCTCCGTAAAGAGAACAGTAGCCTCCGTAAAGAGGACAGTAACCTCCGTAAAGAGGACAGTAATCTCCGTAAAGAGGACAGTAACCTCCGTAAAGAGGACAGTAACCTCCGTAAAGAGGACAGTAGTCTCCGTAAAGAGGACAGTAATCTCCGTAAAGAGGACAGTAACCTCCGTAAAGAGAACAGTAGCCTCCGTAAAGAGGACAGTAACCTCCGTAAAGAGGACAGTAATCTCCGTAATGAGGACAGTAACCTCCGTAAAGAGGAAAAGTATCTCCGTAAAGAGAACAGTAGCCTCCGTAAAGAGGAAAGGTATCTCCGTAAAGAGAACAGTAACCTCCGTAAAGAGGAAAGGTATCTCCGTAAAGAGAACAGTAACCTCCGTAAAGAGGACAGTAACCTCCATAAAGAGGCAAGGTATCTCTGTAAAGAGGACAGTAACCTCCGTAAAGAGGAAAGGTATGTCTGTAAAGAGGACAGTAACCTCCGTAAAGTGGACAGCTACAACCAAACATAAAAGGGCTCCAATAAATTATTTTCTGGGCCATGACACTACAATTTCCCCGAAATGCTGTGGATGTAGGATCAAGGGTAAATTACCTTCAAGAGTTAAGTGTAATGCGCTTCTCGACAATGCCTTTGTTGAGGGAGGGGCTGGGTGGGGAGGGGCTTGGCTGGGTGGGGAGGGGCTTGGCGGGGTGGGGAGGGGCTTGGCTGGGTGGGGAGGGGATTGGTGGGGTGGGGAGGGGCTGGGTGGGGAGGGGCTTGGCGGGGTGGGGAGGGGCTTGTTCTCTGAGTGAGTGGCCGGGATTCAATCAAAGAACACACATCCCCATCTCTCCATCCCCCTGCAGTGTCTCAGACTGCTTCCGTAGAGCATGGTAGTATTAAGCTGCCTCTCCAGACCGTGTCTTCCTCCCCATCTCTCAGTCTGCTTCCGTAGAGCATGGTAGTATCAAGCTGCCTCTCCAGACCGTGTCTTCCTCCCCATCTCTCCATCCCCCTGCAGTGTCTGCTTCCGTAGAGCATGGTAGTATTAAGCTGCCTCTCCAGACCGTGTCTTCCTCCCCATCTCCTTCCTCGATGCTCGGTACAGTTTAATACTGAGACTGGGCAGATCGTACAATTCATCCAGATGGAACCTGGTCTGGAACCGTTCTACGAACTGGTTCTCTCTGTCCAGACGGAACCTCATGGCCCAGAGGATCTCCGTTCCGTCCTGACACAGGTGATCGAAGGTGTCCAAGAGTTCCGCCAGGTAAGGGTGGCAGTACACCACGTCGGCAGCGAACACGTAGTCGTAGTGACAGGCAGCCTGAGGGAAGTGTTGTTCCAGCTCCTTCCCCCAGGACAGCTCAGTGACACGGAGGAGCGTGTCTACAGGAACCCCTGGTGTTACGCAGGACGTTATACTGAAGGTTACTCAGCACCTCCGGCAGGTCTGTGGACGTCACCTTGGCACCTAGGGAAAAAAAACACACAAAAAAACCATCAGTTACCAAACAGGAAGGAGATGTCTGTCCTCTGAAGAGGGCGGTGTGACCGGATGTGCTACCTGTCCCAGACCTGCTGTTTTCAACTCTCTAGAGACAGCAGGAGCGTTAGAGATACTCTTAATGCTCGGCTATGAAAAGCCAACTGACATTTACTCCTGAGGTGCTGACCTGTTGCACCCTCTACAACTACTGTGATTATTATTATTTGACCCTGATGGGCATCTATGAACATTTGAACATCTTGGCCATGTTCTGTTATAATCTCCACCCGGCACAGCCAGAAGAGGACTGGCCACCCCTCAGAGCCTGGTTCCTCTCTACCCGGTACAGCCAGAAGAGGACTGGCCACCCCACATAGCCTGGTTCCTCTCTAGGTTTCTTCCTAGGTTTTGCCCTTTCTAGGGAGGTTTTCCTAGCCACCGTGCTTCTACACCTGCATTGCTTGCTGTTTGGGGTTTTAGCCTGGGTTTCTGTACAGCACTTTGAGATATCAGCTGATGTAAGAAGGGCTTTATAAATACATTTGATTGATTGATTGATTGATTGATTGAATGGATGGGCCCGAAAAACTAAAACAAAAAAAACACACTAACGAGGAGGGTGTCTGGACCCCCCCCAGGACAGCTCAGTGATACGAGGAGGGTGTCTGGGGCCCCCCAGGACAGCTCAGTGATACGAGGAGGGTGTCTGGACCCCCCCCCCCCCCAGGACAGCTCAGTGATACGAGGAGGGTGTCTGGGGCCCCCCAGGACAGCTCAGTGATACGAGGAGTGTGTCTGGGCCCCCAGGACAGCTCAGTGATACGAGGAGGGTGTCTGGACCCCCCCCAGGACAGCTCAGTGATACGAGGAGGTGTCTGGACCCCCAGGACAGCTCAGTGATATGAGGAGGGTGTCTGGACCCCCCCAGGACAGCTCAGTGATATGAGGAGGGTGTCTGGACCCCCCAGGACAGCTCAGTGATATGAGGAGGGTGTCTAGGACCCCCCAGGACAGCTCAGTGATACGAGGAGGGTGTCTGGACCCCCCAGGACAGCTCAGTGATACGAGGAGGGTGTCTACGACCCCCCAGGACAGCTCAGTGATAAGAGGAGGGTGTCTAGGACCCCCCAGGACAGCTCAGTGATACGAGGAGGGTGTCTAGGACAGCTCAGTGATACGAGGAAGGTGTCTAGGACCCCCCAGGACAGCTCAGTGATACGAGGAGGGTGTCTGGGCCCCCCAGGACAGCTCAGTGATAAGAGGAGGATGTCTGGACCCCCCAGGACAGCTCAGTGATAAGAGGAGGGTGTCTGGGGCCCCCCAGGACAGCTCAGTGATACGAGGAGGGTGTCTGGGGCCCCCCAGGACAGCTCAGTGATACGAGGAGGGTGTCTGGACCCCCCCCCCAGGACAGCTCAGTGATACGAGGAGTGTGTCTGGGCCCCCCAGGACAGCTCAGTGATACGAGGAGGGTGTCTGGACCCCCCAGGACAGCTCAGTGATACGAGGAGGGTGTCTGGACCCCCCCACCCCAGGACAGCTCAGTGATACGAGGAGGGTGTCTGGACCCCCCCCCCCCAGGACAGCTCAGTGATACGAGGAGGGTGTCTGGACCCCCCCCACCCCAGGACAGCTCAGTGATACGAGGAGGGTGTCTGGACCCCCCAGGACAGCTCAGTGATACGAGGAGGGTGTCTGGGGCCCCCAGGACAGCTCAGTGATACGAGGAGTGTGTCTGGGCCCCCAGGACAGCTCAGTGATACGAGGAGGGTGTCTGGACCCCCCACCCCAGGACAGCTCAGTGATATGAGGAGGGTGTCTGGACCCCCCCCCAGGACAGCTCAGTGATATGAGGAGGGTGTCTGGACCCCCCAGGACAGCTCAGTGATATGAGGAGGGTGTCTAGGACCCCCCAGGACAGCTCAGTGATACGAGGAGGGTGTCTGGACCCCCCAGGACAGCTCAGTGATACGAGGAGGGTGTCTACGACCCCCCAGGACAGCTCAGTGATAAGAGGAGGGTGTCTAGGACCCCCCAGGACAGCTCAGTGATACGAGGAGGGTGTCTAGGACCCCCCAGGACAGCTCAGTGATACGAGGAAGGTGTCTAGGACCCCCCAGGACAGCTCAGTGATACGAGGAGGGTGTCTGGGCCCCCCAGGACAGCTCAGTGATAAGAGGAGGATGTCTGGACCCCCCAGGACAGCTCAGTGATAAGAGGAGGGTGTCTGGGGCCCCCCAGGACAGCTCAGTGATACGAGGAGGGTGTCTGGGGCCCCCCAGGACAGCTCAGTGATACGAGGAGGGTGTCTGGGCCCCCCAGGACAGCTCAGTGATAAGAGGAGGGTGTCTGGGCCCCCCAGGACAGCTCAGTGATACGAGGAGGGTGTCTGGACCCCCCAGGACAGCTCAGTGATACGAGGAGGATGTCTGGACCCCCCAGGACAGCTCAGTGATAAGAGGAGGGTGTCTGGGGCCCCCCAGGACAGCTCAGTGATACGAGAAGGGTGTCTGGGGCCCCCCAGGACAGCTCAGTGATACAAGGAGGGTGTCTGGGGCCCCCCAGGACAGCTCAGTGATACGAGGAGGGTGTCTGGGGCCCCCCAGGACAGCTCAGTGATACGAGGAGGGTGTCTGGGGCCCCCAGGACAGCTCAGTGATACGAGGAGGGTGTCTGGGGCCCCCCAGGACAGCTCAGTGATACGAGGAGGGTGTCTGGGGCCCCCCAGGACAGCTCAGTGATACGAGGAGGGTGTCTGGGGCCCCCCAGGACAGCTCAGTGATACGAGGAGGGTGTCTGGGGCCCCCAGGACAGCTCAGTGATACGAGGAGGGTGTCTGGGGCCCCCCAGGACAGCTCAGTGATACGAGGAGGGTGTCTGGGGCCCCCCAGGACAGCTCAGTGATACGAGGAGGGTGTCTGGGGCCCCCAGGACAGCTCAGTGATACGAGGAGGGTGTCTGGGGCCCCCAGGACAGCTCAGTGATACGAGGAGGGTGTCTGGGGCCCCCAGGACAGCTCAGTGATACGAGGAGGGTGTCTGGGGCCCCCCAGGACAGCTCAGTGATACGAGGAGGATGTCTGGGCCCCCCAGGACAGCTCAGTGATAAGAGGAGGGTGTCTGGGGCCCCCCAGGACAGCTCAGTGATAAGAGGAGGGTGTCTGGGGCCCCCCAGGACAGCTCAGTGATAAGAGGAGGGTGTCTGGGGCCCCCCAGGACAGCTCAGTGATACGAGGAGGGTGTCTGGACCCCCCAGGACAGCTCAGTGATAAGAGGAGGGTGTCTGGGGCCCCCCAGGACAGCTCAGTGATACGAGGAGGGTGTCTGGGGCCCCCCAGGACAGCTCAGTGATACGAGGAGGGTGTCTGGGGCCCCCAGGACAGCTCAGTGATAAGAGGAGGGTGTCTGGGGCCCCCAGGACAGCTCAGTGATACGGGAGGTGTCTGGGGCCCCAGGACAGCTCAGTGATACGAGGAGGGTGTCTGGGGCCCCCCAGGACAGCTCAGTGATAAGAGGAGGGTGTCTGGGCCCCCCAGGACAGCTCAGTGATATGAGGAGGGTGTCTGGGCCCCCCAGGACAGCTCAGTGATACGAGGAGGGTGTCTGGGGCCCCCCAGGACAGCTCAGTGATACGAGGAGGTGTCTGGGGCCCCCAGGACAGCTCAGTGATACGAGGAGGGTGTCTGGGGCCCCCCAGGACAGCTCAGTGATACGAGGAGGGTGTCTGGGGCCCCCCAGGACAGCTCAGTGATAAGAGGAGGGTGTCTGGGGCCCCCCAGGACAGCTCAGTGATAAGAGGAGGGTGTCTGGGACCCCCCAGGACAGCTCAGTGATACGAGGAGGGTGTCTGGGGCCCCCCAGGACAGCTCAGTGATAAGAGGAGGTGTCTGGGGCCCCCAGGACAGCTCAGTGATACGAGGAGGGTGTCTGGGGCCCCCCAGGACAGCTCAGTGATACGAGGAGGGTGTCTGGGGCCCCCCAGGACAGCTCAGTGATACGACGAGGGTGTCTACGACCCCCCAGGACAGCTCAGTGATACGAGGAGGGTGTCTGGGGCCCCCCAGGACAGCTCAGTGATACGAGGAGGGTGTCTGGGGCCCCCCAGGACAGCTCAGTGATATGAGGAGGGTGTCTGGGGCCCCCCAGGACAGCTCAGTGATAAGAGGAGGGTGTCTGGGGCCCCCCAGGACAGCTCAGTGATACGAGGAGGGTGTCTGGGGCCCCCCAGGACAGCTCAGTGATACGAGAAGGGTGTCTGGGGCCCCCCAGGACAGCTCAGTGATACGAGGAGGGTGTCTGGGGCCCCCCAGGACAGCTCAGTGATACGAGAAGGGTGTCTGGGGCCCCCCAGGACAGCTCAGTGATACGAGGAGGGTGTCTGGGGCCCCCCAGGACAGCTCAGTGATAAGAGGAGGGTGTCTGGGGCCCCCCAGGACAGCTCAGTGATACGAGGAGGGTGTCTGGGGCCCCCAGGACAGCTCAGTGATACGAGGAGGGTGTCTGGGGCCCCCAGGACAGCTCAGTGATAAGAGGAGGGTGTCTGGGGCCCCCAGGACAGCTCAGTGATACGAGGAGGGTGTCTGGGGCCCCCAGGACAGCTCAGTGATACGAGGAGGTGTCTGGGGCCCCCAGGACAGCTCAGTGATACGAGGAGGGTGTCTGGGGCCCCCCAGGACAGCTCAGTGATACGAGGAGGGTGTCTGGGGCCCCCCAGGACAGCTCAGTGATACGAGGAGGGTGTCTGGGGCCCCCCAGGACAGCTCAGTGATAAGAGGAGGGTGTCTGGGGCCCCCCAGGACAGCTCAGTGATACGAGGAGGGTGTCTGGGGCCCCCAGGACAGCTCAGTGATAAGAGGAGGGTGTCTGGGGCCCCCAGGACAGCTCAGTGATACGAGGAGGGTGTCTGGGGCCCCCAGGACAGCTCAGTGATACGAGGAGGGTGTCTGGGGCCCCAGGACAGCTCAGTGATAAGAGGAGGGTGTCTGGGGCCCCCAGGACAGCTCAGTGATACGAGGAGGGTGTCTGGGGCCCCCAGGACAGCTCAGTGATACGAGGAGGGTGTCTGGGGCCCCCAGGACAGCTCAGTGATAAGGGAGGGTGTCTGGGGCCCCCAGGACAGCTCAGTGATATGAGGAGGGTGTCTGGGGCCCCCAGGACAGCTCAGTGATAAGAGGAGGGTGTCTGGGGCCCCCAGGACAGCTCAGTGATACGAGGAGGGTGTCTGGGGCCCCCCAGGACAGCTCAGTGATAAGAGGAGGGTGTCTGGGCCCCCCAGGACAGCTCAGTGATATGAGGAGGGTGTCTGGGCCCCCCAGGACAGCTCAGTGATACGAGGAGGGTGTCTGGGGCCCCCAGGACAGCTCAGTGATACGAGGAGGGTGTCTGGGGCCCCAGGACAGCTCAGTGATACGAGGAGGTGTCTGGGGCCCCCAGGACAGCTCAGTGATACGAGGAGGGTGTCTGGGGCCCCCAGGACAGCTCAGTGATACGAGGAGGGTGTCTGGGGCCCCAGGACAGCTCAGTGATACGAGGAGGGTGTCTGGGGCCCCCAGGACAGCTCAGTGATACGAGGAGGGTGTCTGGGGCCCCCAGGACAGCTCAGTGATACGAGGAGGGTGTCTGGGGCCCCCAGGACAGCTCAGTGATACGAGAAGGTGTCTGGGGCCCCCCAGGACAGCTCAGTGATACGAGGAGGGTGTCTGGGGCCCCCCAGGACAGCTCAGTGATACGAGGAGGGTGTCTGGGGCCCCCCAGGACAGCTCAGTGATAAGAGGAGGGTGTCTGGGGCCCCCCAGGACAGCTCAGTGATACGAGGAGGGTGTCTGGGGCCCCCCAGGACAGCTCAGTGATACGAGAAGGGTGTCTGGGGCCCCCCAGGACAGCTCAGTGATACGAGAAGGGTGTCTGGGGCCCCCCAGGACAGCTCAGTGATACGAGGAGGGTGTCTGGACCCCCCAGGACAGCTCAGTGATACGAGGAGGATGTCTGGACCCCCCAGGACAGCTCAGTGATAAGAGGAGGGTGTCTGGGGCCCCCCAGGACAGCTCAGTCCTTAATTTGTGCCATTAAACCCCTACAACTCATCCAGAACGCCGCAGCCCGTCTGGTGTTCAACCTTCCCAAGTTCTCTCACGTCACCCCGCTCCTCCGCTCCCTCCACTGGCTTCCAGTTGAAGCTCGCATCCGCTACAAGACCATGGTGCTTGCCTACGGAGCTGTGAGGGGAACGGCACCTCAGTACCTCCAGGCTCTGATCAGGCCCTACACCCAAACAAGGGCACTGCGTTCATCCACCTCTGGCCTGCTCGCCTCCCTACCACTGAGGAAGTACAGTTCCCGCTCAGCCCAGTCAAAACTGTTCGCTGCTCTGGCCCCCCAATGGTGGAACAAACTCCCTCACGACGCCAGGACAGCGGAGTCAATCACCACCTTCCGGAGACACCTGAAACCCCACCTCTTTAAGGAATACCTAGGATAGGATAAAGTAATCCCTCTCACCCCTCCCCTGAAAAGATTTAGATGCACTACTGTTCCACTGGAGGTCATAAGGTGAATGCACCAATTTGTAAGTCGCTCTGGATAAGAGCGTCTGCTAAATGACTTAAATGTAAATGTTAAATGTCTGGGGCCCCCCAGGACAGCTCAGTGATACAAGGAGGGTGTCTGGGGCCCCCCAGGACAGCTCAGTGATACGAGGAGGGTGTCTGGGGCCCCCCAGGACAGCTCAGTGATACGAGGAGGGTGTCTGGGGCCCCCCAGGACAGCTCAGTGATACGAGGAGGGTGTCTGGGGCCCCCAGGACAGCTCAGTGATACGAGGAGGGTGTCTGGGGCCCCCCAGGACAGCTCAGTGATACGAGGAGGGTGTCTGGGGCCCCCAGGACAGCTCAGTGATACGAGGAGGGTGTCTGGGGCCCCCAGGACAGCTCAGTGATACGAGGAGGGTGTCTGGGGCCCCCAGGACAGCTCAGTGATACGAGGAGGGTGTCTGGGGCCCCCAGGACAGCTCAGTGATACGAGGAGGGTGTCTGGGGCCCCCAGGACAGCTCAGTGATACGAGGAGGGTGTCTGGGGCCCCCCAGGACAGCTCAGTGATACGAGGAGGGTGTCTGGGGCCCCCAGGACAGCTCAGTGATACGAGGAGGGTGTCTGGGGCCCCCCAGGACAGCTCAGTGATACGAGGAGGATGTCTGGGCCCCCCAGGACAGCTCAGTGATAAGAGGAGGGTGTCTGGGGCCCCCCAGGACAGCTCAGTGATAAGAGGAGGGTGTCTGGGGCCCCCCAGGACAGCTCAGTGATAAGAGGAGGGTGTCTGGGGCCCCCCAGGACAGCTCAGTGATACGAGGAGGGTGTCTGGGGCCCCCAGGACAGCTCAGTGATAAGAGGAGGGTGTCTGGGGCCCCCCAGGACAGCTCAGTGATACGAGGAGGGTGTCTGGGGCCCCCAGGACAGCTCAGTGATACGAGGAGGGTGTCTGGGGCCCCCCAGGACAGCTCAGTGATAAGAGGAGGGTGTCTGGGGCCCCCCAGGACAGCTCAGTGATACGAGGAGGGTGTCTGGGGCCCCCAGGACAGCTCAGTGATACGAGGAGGGTGTCTGGGGCCCCCAGGACAGCTCAGTGATAAGAGGAGGGTGTCTGGGGCCCCCAGGACAGCTCAGTGATACGAGGAGGGTGTCTGGGGCCCCCAGGACAGCTCAGTGATACGAGGAGGGTGTCTGGGGCCCCCAGGACAGCTCAGTGATACGAGGAGGGTGTCTGGGGCCCCCAGGACAGCTCAGTGATACGAGGAGGGTGTCTGGGGCCCCCAGGACAGCTCAGTGATACGAGGAGGGTGTCTGGGGCCCCCAGGACAGCTCAGTGATACGAGGAGGGTGTCTGGGGCCCCCAGGACAGCTCAGTGATACGAGGAGGGTGTCTGGGGCCCCCAGGACAGCTCAGTGATACGAGGAGGGTGTCTGGGGCCCCCAGGACAGCTCAGTGATACGAGGAGGGTGTCTGGGGCCCCCAGGACAGCTCAGTGATACGAGGAGGGTGTCTGGGGCCCCCAGGACAGCTCAGTGATACGAGGAGGATGTCTGGGCCCCCCAGGACAGCTCAGTGATAAGAGGAGGGTGTCTGGGGCCCCCCAGGACAGCTCAGTGATAAGAGGAGGGTGTCTGGGGCCCCCCAGGACAGCTCAGTGATAAGAGGAGGGTGTCTGGGGCCCCCCAGGACAGCTCAGTGATACGAGGAGGGTGTCTGGGGCCCCCAGGACAGCTCAGTGATAAGAGGAGGGTGTCTGGGGCCCCCCAGGACAGCTCAGTGATACGAGGAGGGTGTCTGGGGCCCCCAGGACAGCTCAGTGATACGAGGAGGGTGTCTGGGGCCCCCCAGGACAGCTCAGTGATAAGAGGAGGGTGTCTGGGGCCCCCCAGGACAGCTCAGTGATACGAGGAGGGTGTCTGGGGCCCCCAGGACAGCTCAGTGATACGAGGAGGGTGTCTGGGGCCCCCCAGGACAGCTCAGTGATAAGAGGAGGGTGTCTGGGCCCCCCAGGACAGCTCAGTGATATGAGGAGGGTGTCTGGGCCCCCCAGGACAGCTCAGTGATACGAGGAGGGTGTCTGGGGCCCCCCAGGACAGCTCAGTGATACGAGGAGGGTGTCTGGGGCCCCCCAGGACAGCTCAGTGATACGAGGAGGGTGTCTGGGGCCCCCCAGGACAGCTCAGTGATACGAGGAGGGTGTCTGGGGCCCCCCAGGACAGCTCAGTGATAAGAGGAGGGTGTCTGGGGCCCCCCAGGACAGCTCAGTGATAAGAGGAGGGTGTCTGGGACCCCCCAGGACAGCTCAGTGATACGAGGAGGGTGTCTGGGGCCCCCCAGGACAGCTCAGTGATAAGAGGAGGGTGTCTGGGGCCCCCCAGGACAGCTCAGTGATACGAGGAGGGTGTCTGGGGCCCCCCAGGACAGCTCAGTGATACGAGGAGGGTGTCTGGGGCCCCCCAGGACAGCTCAGTGATACGAGGAGGGTGTCTACGACCCCCCAGGACAGCTCAGTGATACGAGGAGGGTGTCTGGGGCCCCCCAGGACAGCTCAGTGATACGAGGAGGGTGTCTGGGGCCCCCCAGGACAGCTCAGTGATATGAGGAGGGTGTCTGGGGCCCCCCAGGACAGCTCAGTGATAAGAGGAGGGTGTCTGGGGCCCCCAGGACAGCTCAGTGATACGAGGAGGGTGTCTGGGGCCCCCAGGACAGCTCAGTGATACGAGGAGGGTGTCTGGGGCCCCCAGGACAGCTCAGTGATACGAGGAGGGTGTCTGGGGCCCCCAGGACAGCTCAGTGATACGAGGAGGGTGTCTGGGGCCCCCAGGACAGCTCAGTGATACGAGGAGGGTGTCTGGGGCCCCCAGGACAGCTCAGTGATAAGAGGAGGGTGTCTGGGGCCCCCAGGACAGCTCAGTGATACGAGGAGGGTGTCTGGGGCCCCCAGGACAGCTCAGTGATACGAGGAGGGTGTCTGGGGCCCCCAGGACAGCTCAGTGATAAGAGGAGGGTGTCTGGGGCCCCCAGGACAGCTCAGTGATACGAGGAGGGTGTCTGGGGCCCCCAGGACAGCTCAGTGATACGAGGAGGGTGTCTGGGGCCCCCAGGACAGCTCAGTGATACGAGGAGGGTGTCTGGGGCCCCCAGGACAGCTCAGTGATACGAGGAGGGTGTCTGGGGCCCCCAGGACAGCTCAGTGATACGAGGAGGGTGTCTGGGGCCCCCAGGACAGCTCAGTGATAAGAGGAGGGTGTCTGGGGCCCCCCAGGACAGCTCAGTGATACGAGGAGGGTGTCTGGGGCCCCCCAGGACAGCTCAGTGATAAGAGGAGGGTGTCTGGGGCCCCCCAGGACAGCTCAGTGATAAGAGGAGGGTGTCTGGGGCCCCCCAGGACAGCTCAGTGATACGAGGAGGGTGTCTGGGGCCCCCAGGACAGCTCAGTGATAAGAGGAGGGTGTCTGGGGCCCCCCAGGACAGCTCAGTGATACGAGGAGGGTGTCTGGGGCCCCCAGGACAGCTCAGTGATATGAGGAGGGTGTCTGGGGCCCCCCAGGACAGCTCAGTGATAAGAGGAGGGTGTCTGGGGCCCCCCAGGACAGCTCAGTGATATGAGGAGGGTGTCTGGGGCCCCCCAGGACAGCTCAGTGATAAGAGGAGGGTGTCTGGGGCCCCCCAGGACAGCTCAGTGATACGAGGAGGGTGTCTGGGGCCCCCCAGGACAGCTCAGTGATAAGAGGAGGGTGTCTGGGGCCCCCCAGGACAGCTCAGTGATATGAGGAGGGTGTCTGGGGCCCCCCAGGACAGCTCAGTGATACGAGGAGGGTGTCTGGGGCCCCCCAGGACAGCTCAGTGATACGAGGAGGGTGTCTGGGGCCCCCCAGGACAGCTCAGTGATACGAGGAGGGTGTCTGGGGCCCCCCAGGACAGCTCAGTGATACGAGGAGGGTGTCTGGGGCCCCCAGGACAGCTCAGTGATACGAGGAGGGTGTCTGGGGCCCCCAGGACAGCTCAGTGATACGAGGAGGGTGTCTGGGGCCCCCAGGACAGCTCAGTGATACGAGGAGGGTGTCTGGGGCCCCCAGGACAGCTCAGTGATACGAGGAGGGTGTCTGGGGCCCCCAGGACAGCTCAGTGATACGAGGAGGGTGTCTGGGGCCCCCAGGACAGCTCAGTGATACGAGGAGGGTGTCTGGGGCCCCCAGGACAGCTCAGTGATACGAGGAGGGTGTCTGGGGCCCCCAGGACAGCTCAGTGATACGAGGAGGGTGTCTGGGGCCCCCAGGACAGCTCAGTGATAAGAGGAGGGTGTCTGGGGCCCCCAGGACAGCTCAGTGATACGAGGAGGGTGTCTGGGGCCCCCAGGACAGCTCAGTGATACGAGAAGGGTGTCTGGGGCCCCCAGGACAGCTCAGTGATACGAGGAGGGTGTCTGGGGCCCCCAGGACAGCTCAGTGATACGAGGAGGGTGTCTGGGGCCCCCAGGACAGCTCAGTGATACGAGGAGGGTGTCTGGGGCCCCCAGGACAGCTCAGTGATACGAGGAGGGTGTCTGGGGCCCCCCAGGACAGCTCAGTGATAAGAGGAGGGTGTCTGGGGCCCCCCAGGACAGCTCAGTGATAAGAGGAGGGTGTCTGGGGCCCCCAGGACAGCTCAGTGATACGAGGAGGGTGTCTGGGGCCCCCAGGACAGCTCAGTGATACGAGGAGGGTGTCTGGGGCCCCCAGGACAGCTCAGTGATACGAGGAGGGTGTCTGGGGCCCCCAGGACAGCTCAGTGATACGAGGAGGGTGTCTGGGGCCCCCAGGACAGCTCAGTGATACGAGGAGGGTGTCTGGGGCCCCCAGGACAGCTCAGTGATAAGAGGAGGGTGTCTGGGGCCCCCAGGACAGCTCAGTGATAAGAGGAGGGTGTCTGGGGCCCCCAGGACAGCTCAGTGATAAGAGGAGGGTGTCTGGGGCCCCCAGGACAGCTCAGTGATACGAGGAGGGTGTCTGGGGCCCCCAGGACAGCTCAGTGATACGAGGAGGGTGTCTGGGGCCCCCAGGACAGCTCAGTGATACGAGGAGGGTGTCTGGGGCCCCCAGGACAGCTCAGTGATAAGGAGGGTGTCTGGGGCCCCCAGGACAGCTCAGTGATACGAGGAGGGTGTCTGGGGCCCCCAGGACAGCTCAGTGATACGAGGAGGGTGTCTGGGGCCCCCAGGACAGCTCAGTGATACGAGGAGGGTGTCTGGGGCCCCCAGGACAGCTCAGTGATACGAGGAGGGTGTCTGGGGCCCCCAGGACAGCTCAGTGATACGAGGAGGGTGTCTGGGGCCCCCAGGACAGCTCAGTGATACGAGGAGGGTGTCTGGGGCCCCCAGGACAGCTCAGTGATAAGAGGAGGGTGTCTGGGGCCCCCAGGACAGCTCAGTGATAAGAGGAGGGTGTCTGGGGCCCCCAGGACAGCTCAGTGATACGAGGAGGGTGTCTGGGGCCCCCAGGACAGCTCAGTGATACGAGGAGGGTGTCTGGGGCCCCCAGGACAGCTCAGTGATACGAGGAGGGTGTCTGGGGCCCCCAGGACAGCTCAGTGATACGAGGAGGGTGTCTGGGGCCCCCAGGACAGCTCAGTGATACGAGGAGGGTGTCTGGGGCCCCCAGGACAGCTCAGTGATAAGAGGAGGGTGTCTGGGGCCCCCCAGGACAGCTCAGTGATAAGAGGAGGGTGTCTGGGGCCCCCCAGGACAGCTCAGTGATAAGAGGAGGGTGTCTGGGGCCCCCCAGGACAGCTCAGTGATACGAGGAGGGTGTCTGGACCCCCAGGACAGCTCAGTGATACGAGGAGGGTGTCTGGGGCCCCCAGGACAGCTCAGTGATACGAGGAGGGTGTCTGGGGCCCCCAGGACAGCTCAGTGATACGAGGAGGGTGTCTGGGGCCCCCAGGACAGCTCAGTGATACGAGGAGGGTGTCTGGGGCCCCCAGGACAGCTCAGTGATACGAGGAGGGTGTCTGGGGCCCCCAGGACAGCTCAGTGATACGAGGAGGGTGTCTGGGGCCCCCAGGACAGCTCAGTGATACGAGGAGGGTGTCTGGGGCCCCCAGGACAGCTCAGTGATACGAGGAGGGTGTCTGGGGCCCCCAGGACAGCTCAGTGATACGAGGAGGGTGTCTGGGGCCCCCAGGACAGCTCAGTGATACGAGGAGGGTGTCTGGGGCCCCCAGGACAGCTCAGTGATACGAGGAGGGTGTCTGGGGCCCCCAGGACAGCTCAGTGATACGAGGAGGGTGTCTGGGGCCCCCAGGACAGCTCAGTGATACGAGGAGGGTGTCTGGGGCCCCCAGGACAGCTCAGTGATACGAGGAGGGTGTCTGGGGCCCCCAGGACAGCTCAGTGATACGAGGAGGGTGTCTGGGGCCCCCAGGACAGCTCAGTGATACGAGGAGGGTGTCTGGGGCCCCCAGGACAGCTCAGTGATACGAGGAGGGTGTCTGGGGCCCCCAGGACAGCTCAGTGATAAGAGGAGGGTGTCTGGGGCCCCCAGGACAGCTCAGTGATACGAGGAGGGTGTCTGGACCCCCAGGACAGCTCAGTGATACGAGGAGGGTGTCTGGGGCCCCCAGGACAGCTCAGTGATACGAGGAGGGTGTCTGGGGCCCCCAGGACAGCTCAGTGATACGAGGAGGGTGTCTGGGGCCCCCCAGGACAGCTCAGTGATAAGAGGAGGGTGTCTGGGGCCCCCCAGGACAGCTCAGTGATAAGAGGAGGGTGTCTGGGGCCCCCCAGGACAGCTCAGTGATAAGAGGAGGGTGTCTGGGGCCCCCCAGGACAGCTCAGTGATACGAGGAGGGTGTCTGGGGCCCCCCAGGACAGCTCAGTGATACGAGGAGGGTGTCTGGGGCCCCCCAGGACAGCTCAGTGATACGAGGAGGGTGTCTGGGGCCCCCCAGGACAGCTCAGTGATACGAGGAGGGTGTCTGGGGCCCCCCAGGACAGCTCAGTGATACGAGGAGGGTGTCTGGGGCCCCCCAGGACAGCTCAGTGATACGAGGAGGGTGTCTGGGGCCCCCCAGGACAGCTCAGTGATAAGAGGAGGGTGTCTGGGGCCCCCCAGGACAGCTCAGTGATACGAGGAGGGTGTCTGGGGCCCCCCAGGACAGCTCAGTGATACCATGAGACTTTGTAAATACAAGATTGTCTCACCTAGAAGGCTTGTAACTATGGAGACCAGACCGGTCCCGGCGCCCAGCTCGATGACGTTCTTGTCCAGCAGGTTGTACGTGTCGCGGTGCGTATCCAGGAAGTAACACAGCACTATGGCCTGATGGGAAATAAACACAATGCAATGTGAACTAACAGGACATTATAAAAATGAAGTTGATGGATGAAGATGTACATGGTGAGGAAAAAAGTGGAATTTAAAAGTAATAATTGTGATGAAGATTAGTGTAAGGGTAGTGTTAGTGAGGATGATGAAGGTGACCATAAGGGTAGTGTTAGTGAGGATGATGAAGGTGACCATAAGGGTAGTGTTAGTGAGGATGATGAAGGTGACCATAAGGGTAGTGTTAGTGAGGATGATGAAGGTGACCATAAGGGTAGTGTTAGTGAGGATGATGAAAGTGACCATAAGGGTAGTGTTAGTGAGGATGATGAAGGTGACCATAAGGGTAGTGTTAGTGAGGATGATGAAGGTGACCATAAGGGTAGTGTTAGTGAGGATGATGAAAGTGACCATAAGGGTAGTGTTAGTGAGGATGATGAAGGTGACCATAAGGGTAGTGTTAGTGAGGATGATGAAGGTGACCATAAGGGTAGTGTTAGTGAGGATGATGAAGGTGAGCGGTAGGGTAGTGTTAGTGAGGATGATGAAGGTGACCATAAGGGTAGTGTTAGTGAGGATGATGAAGGTGACCATAAGGGTAGTGTTAGTGAGGATGATGAAGGTGAGTGGTAGTGTTAGTGAGGATGATGAAGGTGAGTGGTAGTGTTAGTGAGGATGGTGAAGGTGAGTGGTAGTGTTAGTGAGGATGATGAAGGTGAGTGGTAGTGTTAGTGAGGATGATGAAGGTGAGTGGTAGGGTAGTGTTAGTGAGGATGATGAAGGTGACCATAAGGGTAGTGTTAGTGAGGATGATGAAGGTGACCATAAGGGTAGTGTTAGTGAGGATGATGAAGATTAGTGTAAGGGTAGTGTTAGTGAGGATGATGAAGATTAGTGTAAGGGTAGTGTTAGTGAGGATGATGAAGATTAGTGTAAGGGTTGTGTTAGTGAGGATGATGAAGGTGACCATAAGGGTAGTGTTAGTGAGGATGATGAAGGTGACCATAAGGGTAGTGTTAGTGAGGATGATGAAGGTGAGTGGTAGTGTTAGTGAGGATGATGAAGATTAGTGTAAGGGTAGTGTTAGTGAGGATGATGAAGATTAGTGTAAGGGTAGTGTTAGTGAGGATGATGAAGGTGACCATAAGGGTAGTGTTAGTGAGGATGATGAAGGTGACCATAAGGGTAGTGTTAGTGAGGATGATGAAGATTAGTGTAAGGGTAGTGTTAGTGAGGATGATGAAGATTAGTGTAAGGGTAGTGTTAGTGAGGATGATGAAGGTGAGTGGTAGTGTTAGTGAGGATGATGAAGATTAGTGTAAGGGTAGTGTTAGTGAGGATGATGAAGATTAGTGTAAGGGTAGTGTTAGTGAGGATGATGAAGATTAGTGTAAGGGTAGTGTTGGTGAGGATGATGAAGATTAGTGTAAGGGTAGTGTTAGTGAGGATGATGAAGATTAGTGTAAGGGTAGTGTTGGTGAGGATGATGAAGATTAGTGTAAGGGTTGTGTTAGTGAGGATGATGAAGGTGAGTGGTAGGGTAGTGTTAGTGAGGATGATGAAGGTGACCATAAGGGTAGTGTTAGTGAGGATGATGAAGGTGACCATAAGGGTAGTGTTAGTGAGGATGATGAAGGTAAGTGAAGGGTAGTGTTAGTGAGGATGATGAAGGTGAGTGGTAGTGTTAGTGAGGATGATGAAGATTAGTGTAAGGGTTGTGTTAGTGAGGATGATGAAAATTTGTGTAAGGGTAGTGTTAGTGAGGATGATGAAGGTGAGTGGTAGTGTTAGTGAGGATGATGAAGGTGAGTGGTAGGGTAGTGTTAGTGAGGATGATGAAGGTGAGCGGTAGGGTAGTGTTAGTGAGGATGATGAAGGTGAGTGGTAGTGATAGTGAGGATGATGAAGGTGACCATAAGGGTCGTGTTAGTGAGGATGACGAAGGTGACCATAAGGGTAGTGTTAGTGAGGATGACGAAGGTGACCATAAGGGTAGTGTTAGTGAGGACGACGAAGGTGACCATAAGGGTAGTGTTAGTGAGGATGACGAAGGTGACCATAAGGGTAGTGTTAGTGAGGATGATGAAGGTTGGGCGGAAGGCGCTTGTTGTACCGAGGGCCACATCACAGCTCCGTAGAGGTCATGTGACTCCTTGATCTTGATCTGATGGTCAGCGAAGGTGTATCCCTCCCAGGCTTCCACGGTGATCAGAGACTGGATGATCCTCCTGGACATGATGGCAGCTGCCAGCTCAGCATCCACATCCACACCTGGTAACACAATTAAAATCATATTTATTCTATGTAGGACACGTGATATGGAACTATTTCCCATCATCCTCTCTCTCTCAGGGGACGGCAGGGTAGCCTAGTGGTTAGAGCGTTGGGCTAGTAACCGGAAGGTTGCAAGTTCAAATCCCCGAGCTGACAAGGTACAACTCTGTCATTCTGCCCCTGAACAGGGCGTGTTTGAAAAATAAGAATTTGTTCTTAACTGACTTGCCAAGTTAAATGAAAGTTGTTTTTTTTAAAGTACAGTCTCAGGATGTTGGTGTATCCCATCATCCTCTCTCTCAGTACAGTCTCAGGTTGTTGACGTATCCCATCATCCTCTCTCTCAGTACAGTCTCAGGTTGTTGACGTATCCCATCATCCTCTCTCTCAGTACAGTCTCAGGTTGTTGGCGTATCCCATCATCCTCTCTCAGTACAGTCTCAGGTTGTTGACGTATCCCATCATCCTCTCTCAGGTTGTTGACGTATCCCATCATCCTCTCTCAGGTTGTTGACGTATCCCATCATCCTCTCTCTCAGTACAGTCTCAGGTTGTTGACGTATCCCATCATCCTCTCTCTCAGTACAGTCTCAGGTTGTTGACGTATCCCATCATCCTCTCAGTACAGTCTCAGGTTGTTGACGTATCCCATCATCCTCTCTCTCAGTACAGTCTCAGGTTGTTGACGTATCCCATCATCCTCTCTCTCAGTACAGTCTCAGGTTGTTGACGTATCCCATCATCCTCTCTCTCAGTACAGTCTCAGGTTGTTGACGTATCCCATCATCCTCTCTCTCAGTACAGTCTCAGGTTGTTGACGTATCCCATCATCCTCTCAGTACAGTCTCAGGTTGTTGACGTATCCCATCATCCTCTCTCTCAGTACAGTCTCAGGTTATTGGCGTATCCCATCATCCTCTCTCTCAGTACAGTCTCAGGTTGTTGGCGTATCCCATCATCCTCTCTCTCAGTACAGTCTCAGGTTGTTGACGTATCCCATCATCCTCTCTCTCAGTACAGTCTCAGGTTGTTGACGTATCCCATCATCCTCTCTCTCAGTACAGTCTCAGGTTGTTGGCGTATCCCATCATCCTCTCTCTCAGTACAGTCTCAGGTTGTTGACGTATCCCATCATCCTCTCTCTCAGTACAGTCTCAGGTTGTTGACGTATCCCATCATCCTCTCTCTCAGTACAGTCTCAGGTTGCTGACGTATCCCATCATCCTCTCTCTCAGTACAGTCTCAGGTTGTTGACGTATCCCATCATCCTCTCTCTCAGTACAGTCTCAGGTTGTTGACGTATCCCATCATCCTCTCTCAGGTTGTTGACGTATCCCATCATCCTCTCTCTCAGTACAGTCTCAGGTTGTTGACGTATCCCATCATCCTCTCTCTCAGTACAGTCTCAGGTTGTTGGCGTATCCCATCATCCTCTCTCTCAGTACAGTCTCAGGTTGTTGACGTATCCCATCATCCTCTCTCTCAGTACAGTCTCAGGTTGTTGACGTATCCCATCATCCTCTCAGTACAGTCTCAGGTTGTTGACGTATCCCATCATCCTCTCAGTAACAGTCTCAGGTTGTTGACGTATCCCATCATCCTCTCTCTCAGTACAGTCTCAGGTTGTTGACGTATCCCATCATCCTCTCAGTAACAGTCTCAGGTTGTTGACGTATCCCATCATCCTCTCTCTCAGTACAGTCTCAGGTTGTTGACGTATCCCATCATCCTCTCAGTACAGTCTCAGGTTGTTGACGTATCCCATCATCCTCTCAGTACAGTCTCAGGTTGTTGGCGTATCCCATCATCCTCTCAGTACAGTCTCAGGTTGTTGACGTATCCCATCATCCTCTCTCTCAGTACAGTCTCAGGTTGTTGACATATCCCATCATCCTCTCTCTCAGTACAGTCTCAGGTTGTTGACGTATCCCATCATCCTCTCAGTACAGTCTCAGGTTGTTGACGTATCCCATCATCCTCTCAGTACAGTCTCAGGTTGTTGACGTATCCCATCATCCTCTCAGTACAGTCTCAGGTTGTTGGCGTATCCCATCATCCTCTCTCAGGTTGTTGACGTATCCCATCATCCTCTCTCTCAGTACAGTCTCAGGTTGTTGGCGTATCCCATCATCCTCTCAGTACAGTCTCAGGTTGTTGGCGTATCACATCATCCTCTCTCTCAGTACAGTCTCAGGTTGTTGACGTATCCCATCATCCTCTCTCTCAGTACAGTCTCAGGTTGTTGACGTATCCCATCATCCTCTCTCTCAGTACAGTCTCAGGTTGTTGACGTATCCCATCATCCTCTCTCTCAGTACAGTCTCAGGTTGTTGACGTATCCCATCATCCTCTCTCTCAGTACAGTCTCAGGTTGTTGGCGTATCCCATCATCCTCTCTCTCAGTACAGTCTCAGGTTGTTGACGTATCCCATCATCCTCTCTCTCAGTACAGTCTCAGGTTGTTGGTGTATCCCATCATCCTCTCTCTCAGTACAGTCTCAGGTTGTTGACGTATCCCATCATCCTCTCTCTCAGTACAGTCTCAGGTTGTTGACGTATCCCATCATCCTCTCTCTCAGTACAGTCTCATGTTGTTGACGTATCCCATCATCCTCTCAGTACAGTCTCAGGTTGCTGACGTATCCCATCATCCTCTCTCTCAGTACAGTCTCAGGTTGTTGACGTATCCCATCATCCTCTCTCTCAGTACAGTCTCAGGTTGTTGACGTATCCCATCATCCTCTCTCTCAGTACAGTCTCAGGTTGTTGACGTATCCCATCATCCTCTCAGTACAGTCTCAGGTTGTTGGCGTATCCCATCATCCTCTCTCTCAGTACAGTCTCAGGTTGTTGACGTATCCCATCATCCTCTCTCAGGTTGTTGACGTATCCCATCATCCTCTCTCTCAGTACAGTCTCAGGTTGTTGACGTATCCCATCATCCTCTCTCTCAGTACAGTCTCAGGTTGTTGACGTATCCCATCATCCTCTCTCTCAGTACAGTCTCAGGTTGTTGGCGTATCCCATCATCCTCTCAGTACAGTCTCAGGTTGCTGACGTATCCCATCATCCTCTCTCTCAGTACAGTCTCAGGTTGTTGACGTATCCCATCATCCTCTCAGTACAGTCTCAGGTTGTTGACGTATCCCATCATCCTCTCTCTCAGTACAGTCTCAGGTTGTTGGCGTATCCCATCATCCTCTCTCTCAGTACAGTCTCAGGTTGTTGACGTATCCCATCATCCTCTCTCTCAGTACAGTCTCAGGTTGTTGACGTATCCCATCATCCTCTCTCTCAGTACAGTCTCAGGTTGTTGGCGTATCCCATCATCCTCTCTCTCAGTACAGTCTCAGGTTATTGACGTATCCCATCATCCTCTCTCTCAGTACAGTCTCAGGTTGTTGACGTATCCCATCATCCTCTCTCTCAGTACAGTCTCAGGTTGCTGACGTATCCCATCATCCTCTCAGTACAGTCTCAGGTTGTTGACGTATCCCATCCTCTCTCTCAGTACAGTCTCAGGTTGTTGACGTATCCCATCATCCTCTCTCTCAGTACAGTCTCAGGTTGTTGACGTATCCCATCATCCTCTCTCTCAGTACAGTCTCAGGTTGTTGACGTATCCCATCATCCTCTCTCTCAGTACAGTCTCAGGTTGTTGACGTATCCCATCATCCTCTCAGTACAGTCTCAGGTTGCTGACGTATCCCATCATCCTCTCAGTACAGTCTCAGGTTGTTGACGTATCCCATCATCCTCTCAGTACAGTCTCAGGTTGTTGACGTATCCCATCATCCTCTCTCTCAGTACAGTCTCAGGTTGTTGGCGTATCCCATCATCCTCTCTCTCAGTACAGTCTCAGGTTGTTGACGTATCCCATCATCCTCTCTCTCAGTACAGTCTCAGGTTGTTGACGTATCCCATCATCCTCTCTCAGGTTGTTGACGTATCCCATCATCCTCTCTCTCAGTACAGTCTCAGGTTGTTGACGTATCCCATCATCCTCTCTCTCAGTACAGTCTCAGGTTGTTGACGTATCCCATCATCCTCTCTCTCAGTACAGTCTCAGGTTGTTGACGTATCCCATCATCCTCTCTCTCAGTACAGTCTCAGGTTGTTGGCGTATCCCATCATCCTCTCAGTACAGTCTCAGGTTGTTGACGTATCCCATCATCCCCTCTCTCAGTACAGTCTCAGGTTGTTGACGTATCCCATCATCCTCTCTCTCAGTACAGTCTCAGGTTGTTGACGTATCCCATCATCCTCTCAGTACAGTCTCAGGTTGTTGACGTATCCCATCATCCTCTCTCTCAGTACAGTCTCAGGTTGTTGACGTATCCCATCATCCTCTCTCTCAGTACAGTCTCAGGTTGTTGACGTATCCCATCATCCTCTCTCAGGTTGTTGACGTATCCCATCATCCTCTCTCTCAGTACAGTCTCAGGTTGTTGACGTATCCCATCATCCTCTCTCTCAGTACAGTCTCAGGTTGTTGACGTATCCCATCATCCTCTCTCTCAGTACAGTCTCAGGTTGTTGACGTATCCCATCATCCTCTCAGTACAGTCTCAGGTTGTTGACGTATCCCATCATCCTCTCTCTCAGTACAGTCTCAGGTTGTTGGCGTATCCCATCATCCTCTCAGTACAGTCTCAGGTTGTTGACGTATCCCATCATCCCCTCTCTCAGTACAGTCTCAGGTTGTTGACGTATCCCATCATCCTCTCTCTCAGTACAGTCTCAGGTTGTTGACGTATCCCATCATCCTCTCAGTACAGTCTCAGGTTGTTGACGTATCCCATCATCCTCTCAGTACAGTCTCAGGTTGTTGACGTATCCCATCATCCTCTCTCTCAGTACAGTCACGGCTAGCTGACCCAGTCCAGTAACCTAGTCCCTCAGTAGAGTAACATAACCCCTCTACACGGCTAGCTGACCCAGTCCAGTAACCTAGTCCCTCAGTAGAGTAACATAATCCCTCTACACGGCTAGCTGACCCAGCATCAGTCCAGTAACCTAGCCCCTCAGTAGAGTAACATAACCCCTCTACACGGCTAGCTGACCCAGCATCAGTCCAGTAACCTAGTCCCTCAGTAGAGTAACATAACCCCTCTACACGGCTAGCTGACCCAGTCCAGTAACCTAGTCCCTCAGTAGAGTAACATAACCCCTCTACACGGCTAGCTGACCCAGTCCAGTAACCTAGTCCCTCAGTAGAGTAACATAACCCCTCTACACGGCTAGCTGACCCAGCATCAGTCCAGTAACCTAGCCCCTCAGTAGAGTAACATAACCCCTCTACACGGCTAGCTGACCCAGCATCAGTCCAGTAACCTAGTCCCTCAGTAGAGTAACATAACCCCTCTACACAGCTAGCTGACCCAGTCCAGTAACCTAGTCCCTCAGTAGAGAACCCCTCTACACAGCTAGCTGACCCAGTCCAGTAACCTAGTCCCT
>NW_027039741.1:45000-94645 GCF_034236695.1 Oncorhynchus nerka | reverse complement strand
TACTGGTGTCAGTGAGTGTGGTGAGTGGTACTACTGTGTGTGTCTTACTGGTGTCAGTGAGTGTGGTGGGTGTACTACTGTGTGTGTCTTACTGGTGTCAGTGAGTGTGGTGGGTGATACTACTGTGTGTGTCTTACTGGTGTCAGTGGGTGGTACTACTGTGTGTCTTACTGGTGTCAGTGGGTGGTACTACTGTGTGTCTTACTGGTGTCAGTGGGTGGTACTACTGTGTGTGTCTTACTAGAAGAGGAGAGACCAGCTCTCATTGATTCTCATCTGTGAGATGCAGAAGCCATCACTACGGTTGCCTAGGGACACAGTGTTTTATGGCAGAGAGAGGGGGATTGTGGGAATGCGCCCCTTTGTCACGGAGAAATTCCCGACGACTTATGCCAATTCAAAACGTAAACGCACTGCGTCGCACACGATACTTAATATGTATGTTCTGTCTCCAAAGCTGTTCTCTGTTTTCCTGTTTATACTGCCATTTATATCTGTCTCCAAAGCTGTTCTCTGTTTTCCTGTTTATACTGCCATTTATAAATGAGGACGTGTGTGATGTTTTACTGGAGTTGGACAATGGTGTACCGCATGACTTCAAATCAAATCAAACTTGATTTGTCACGTGCGTCGAATACAACAGGTGTAGTAGACTTTACAGTGAAATGCTGAATACAACAGGTGTAGTAGACCTTACAGTGAAATGCTGAATACAACAGGTGTAGTAGACCTTACAGTGAAATGCTGAATACAACAGGTGTAGTAGACCTTACAGTGAAATGCTGAATACAACAGGTGTAGTAGACCTTACAGTGAAATGCTGACTACAACAGGTGTAGTAGACCTCACAGTGAAATGCTGAATACAACAGGTGTAGTAGACCTCACAGTGAAATGCTGAATACAACAGGTGTAGTAGACCTCACAGTGAAATGCTGAATACAACAGGTGTAGTAGACCTCACAGTGAAATGCTGAATACAACAGGTGTAGTAGACCTTACAGTGAAATGCTGAATACAACAGGTGTAAACTTCACAGTGAAATGCCGAATACAACAGGTGTAGTAGACCTTACAGTGAAATGCCGAATACAACAGGTGTAGTAGACGTTACAGTGAAATGATGAATACAACAGGTGTAATAGACCTCACAGTGAAATGCTGAATACAACAGGTGTAGTAGACCTCACACGTGCGTCGAATACAACAGGTGTAGTAGACGTTACAGTGAAATGCTGAATACAACAGGTGTAGTAGACCTCACAGTGAAATGCTGAATACAACAGGTGTAGTAGACTTTACAGTGAAATGCTGAATACAACAGGTGTAGTAGACCTTACAGTGAAATGCTGAATACAACAGGTGTAAACTTCACAGTGAAATGCCGAATACAACAGGTGTAGTAGACCTTACAGTGAAATGCCGAATACAACAGGTGTAGTAGACGTTACAGTGAAATGATGAATACAACAGGTGTAGTAGACCTTACAGTGAAATGCCGAATACAACAGGTGTAGTAGACCTTAAAGTGAAATGCTGAATACAAAGGCTAGTAGACCAACAGTGAGAAAAAAAGGTAGGTGTGTGTGCTGAATACAACAGGTGTAGTAGACCTCACAGTGAAATGCTGACTTACAGGCTCTAACCAACAGTGCGAGAAAAAAAGGTAGGTGTGTGTGTGTGTGTGTGTGTAGGTGTGTGTGTGTGAGTGTGAGCGTGTGTGTGTAGGTGTGTGTGTGTGAGTGTGTGTGTGTAGGTGTGTGTGTGTGAGTGTGAAGGTGTGTGTGTGTGTGTGTGTGTGTGTGTGTGTGTGTGTGTGTGTGTGTGAGTGTGTGTGTGTGTGTGTGTGTGTGTGTGTGTGTGTGTGTAGGTGTGTGTGAGTGTGAGTGTGAGTGTGTGTGTGTAGGTGTGTGTGTGTGAGTGTGAGTGTGTGTGTGTGTGTGTAGGTGTGTGAGTGTGAGTGTGTGAGTGTGAGTGTGTGTGTGTGTGTGGGTGTGTGTGTGTGTGAGTGTGAGTGTGTGTGTGTAGGTGTGAGTGTAAAGTGTGAGTGGTGTGTGTGAGTGTGTGAGTGTGAGTGTGTGAGTGTGAGTGTGTGTGAGTGTCCAGTGTGTCAGAGTGTGTAGTGTGTGTGTGTGTGTGTGTGTGTGAGTGTGTAGGTATAGAGTAATAGGATACTGTCTTACTGTGGTGTGTGAAGAATCCAATAGTGTGGCACAAATCACACTATTGTGGAAGCACATCCTCTAGCAGTATGAATGAGGCTGTCTTCCACCCATGCTCTACCAAGGGTTTTCCCAGCACCATTGTGGAAGCACCTCCTCTAGCAGTATGAATGAGGCTGTCTTCCACCCATGCTCTACCAAGGGTTTTCCCAGCACCATTGTGGAAGCAGCTCCTCTAGCAGTATGAATGAGGCTGTCTTCCACCCATGCTCTACCAAGGGTTTTCCCAGCACCATTGTGTTCCACCTACTGCAGCTCCTCTAGCAGTATGAATGAGGCTGTCTTCCACCCATGCTCTACCAAGGGTTTTCCCAGCACCATTGTGGAAGCACCTCCTCTAGCAGTATGAATGAGGCTGTCTTCCACCCATGCTCTACCAAGTGTTTTCCCAGCACCATTGTGGAAGCACCTCCTCTAGCAGTATGAATGAGGCTGTCTTCCACCCATGCTCTACCAAGGGTTTTCCCAGCACCATTGTGGAAGCACCTCCTCTAGCAGTATGAATGAGGCTGTCTTCCACCCATGCTCTACCAAGGGTTTTCCCAGCACCATTGTGGAAGCACCTCCTCTAGCAGTATGAATGAGGCTGTCTTCCACCCATGCTCTACCAAGGGTTTTCCCAGCACCATTGTGGAAGCACCTCCTCTAGCAGTATGAATGAGGCTGTCTTCCACCCATGCTCTACCAAGGGTTTTCCCAGCACCATTGTGGAAGCACCCTCCTCTAGCAGTATGAATGAGGCTGTCTTCCACCCATGCTCTACCAAGGGTTTTCCCAGCACCATTGTGGAAGCACCTCCTCTAGCAGTATGAATGAGGCTGTCTTCCACCCATGCTCTACCAAGGGAAGCACCTCCTCTAGCAGTATGAATGAGGCTGTCTTCCACCCATGCTCTACCAAGGGTTTTCCCAGCACCATTGTGGAGGCACCTCCTCTAGCAGTATGAATGAGGCTGTCTTCCACCCATGCTCTACCAAGGGTTTATGAATGAGTATGAATGAGGCTGTTTGAGAAGGTTTTTGAATCCTAAGCAACCTGCCTTACACATTGTTTTAAAGTACTGTAATGACCTGACTAGATCATAAATGAACAATTGTCCAGACAGAGGCCTGAGCTTGCGAATTGACGGTTTATTGAACCAACTTTACACAGGCTACTGTTTGGGCCGGAAAACACCCAAACTCTTCTCTTCCCTGATAACCCACAATCCAACCGTGACCTTCTCTTGTGAAGCCCAGATGTAAGAGAGAGAGAACAAAGGCTGAACCTGGTCTTAACTTCCAATGCCCAACCCCCCCTCCACGCCACTCCGCCAACCACCAGGATGCCCGGCATCAGAACATTCCAGGCATTCCCGTGATTGGCAGATAGCAGGTTGATTGACATGTCGGACCCCGCGAACACCGGGTACTGGTCAGTACAACACAACCACCTCCTAGCCTAGCACATAACACACAGCTGTCTGTGCGGGTCGCTACAGTACAATAGACCAACATAGCTACTGTAGTAGGTCAAAAAGCTGTTGTGCTGGGAAAACCCTTGGTCGAGCATGGGTGGAAGAGGCCTTGTGGTGCTGGGAAAACCCTTGGTAGAGCATGGGTGGAAGAGGCCTTGTGGTGCTGGGAAAACCCTTGGTAGAGCATGGGTGGACGAGGCATTTGTGATGTGCATGTTCATTTCCTATCTTCAGACCAATGTCCTTTCTCACTTAAAACTGAGTTTTTGTTTTGTTTTTAATCACACACATACACATATTTTTTTTGATTGATCAATACATATTTATAATTTATTCAGGTAAGCCTAATTGTAGTGTTAAGACTGGGTCATTACGTACGTTTCGTTTCCGATCCCAATACCGCCCTCGTGTGGATGTAAATATACAGCGCTGCCCTTACAACCACAACAACAAACAAATATTAGTTTTGAAACTGCAGTAACATCAGTCAACTGTGGTATTTTGGATGCAGTAAAATTACTCAATTTTTATTTTATTTTTTAAACAGTGCTATTTTGTACGCAGTATTTGTAACATACAGCTGTTAGACTTTAAATGCAGTTAAATTGCACTGACTGCAATCTTTTTTTTCCCGTTAGGGTGGTAACTCGCCCGGTCCCATTCCAAACTGTTGATCCACTCTCCACACTTTCCAGTTCTCTTGTACTTTCCGCATTTATAAACACAGTGTAGAGAGAATCTCTGGTCACCAAGTTCATCTCCTTCACACAGAGAAAAGTTCACCTTCATATTACGAACAAACAGTCGGGGAAAGCAGTGACCAAACAAGTCATCTGCTCAAATTAAAAACATTTCTCATTCTGGCCCGGAACCAATGCCATATGCCACGCACGTGTCGTCCGGTTCCTGGAAACGAGCATTAACCCTCTCCCGTCCAAAGCCTCCTTTTCCCGTTTAGAAACACATAAGACAAAAACAATTCATCTTAAGATATTGTTAAATAAGATTACAATATGCCTAACATCTTCAATAATAATAGTCATCCCGGTCTTGAACAATGCCACAAATAAATAGGGCTCGTGGGTTATAGGATGGGGGTGTATATACTGAGCAGCAACTGATGTTTACCACTTCTCTTATCGGTGTTATTGGATTGAGGGTCGAGACAACTTTTTCGAAACTAACGCCATTTCCGGATTCACACTCCCAGATTCACCCCGGGTTTTCGCCGCGGCCAGAATCCATGTTGTTTCTGTCTCTCTCCCACAGCGACGGAGCTCGTGAGCGGCCCGTCCAATAACCCTTCGCGTTACTGGGACCTGTGTGTCTGAGAGTCGAGTGTGTGTTTGTATTCACCCCCCACCCCACCCCAAAAAGAAGATGGCAGACTTTCGGGACGACACCGGAGCTCGAGCCCTACTGGCCTTGCAATCTGCCCCGTGCAGCCCTGTTCGAGTCGGGGTGACCTCACCCGCATACCCTCCCAATTTCTCCTTCTCGGGCTCTTCGGTGCTGAGTCGGGGCTGCGCGATGCCTCCTCGCCTCGAGTCTCCTCCTCGGGCCCTGGCCAGGCTCGAAGGCCGGGACTTTGATTTCGTCATGAGGCAGCGGACAGTGACCGTAGGCCGTAACTCGTCGCACGGCTCCGTGGATATAAACATGGGTCACTCGAGCTTCATCTCTCGGCGGCACCTCCAGATCACCTTCGAGGAGCCGTGCGGGTTTTCGCTGCGCTGCCTCGGGAAGAACGGCGTCTTCGTGGACGGCGTGTTTCAGAGGAGAGGCGCGCCTCCCCTGCAGCTGCCCCGGGAGTAAGTACCTGCCACAAGTCACATTTTTAGCTGCCTACTGTACAGTTAGCAACATTAGCATGCTAATTATGTTAAAGCAAACTTCTTCTTTTTTTTGGACTTGTTTTAATAAACAAACACCTGCCACAATTCACATTTTTTAGCTGTAAGTTAGAAAGTTAAGACAACTAGTCAAAGTTGTCTACTCTATGCATTAGCCATTCGCATTGAAAACCCGACATTGTAAAATATATATATATATATATATATATATATATATATATATATATATATAGCCACAGTCTCCTAACTTGGTTTAAAACTACATTGGGGAAGATACGAGCTGTTTAGCTAAAGTGAATCCATTGCAGTCTTATGGTCTTTAGGAGACTGCGTAGTGTAGCTAAACGGAAACATTTTAGAGTTAATTTGTGTTAACTAGCTGTGGTTTTTGACGGACGGTGGTGGCGACATTGCGCCCCCGTAAACACAGAACGTAAACAGTCACTCACAAGTCAGCATGACGGCTATTTACCATCAAATCAAAGTGTATTGGTCGCGCAACACAGATTTGCAGGTGCAGCAATATACGTGTGTTTCTAGCTCCCAACAGGGCACTAATACCTAGCAAGAAATACAAAAAAATACACACATTACTATTACATTACATTACATTACTACATTATTATTAGTCTACTACACACACATTACCCCCCCCCCAAAAAAAAATATATATATCTATATATATATAGATAGATAGACAGACAAAACACACTAATCCACTCATTTGAAGGGGTTTAATATATACATGAATAATACATGGCCAAAAGTATGTGGACACTCCTTCAAATTAGTGGATTCGTTTATTTCAGCCGCACCCATTGCTGACAGCTGTATATAATCGAACACACGGCCATGCAATCTCCATAGACAAACATTGACAGTAGAATGGCCTCAGTGAAGAGCTTAGTGACTTTCAACGGCTTTCAACGTGGCAACGTAATAGGATGATAGGATGCCACCTTTCCAACAAGTCAGGTTGTAAAATGTCTGTCTTTCTAGAGCTTCCCCCCAGTCAACTATAAGTGCTGTTATTGTGAAGGGGAAACGTCTAGGAGCAACAACGGCTCAGCCTCGAAGTGGTAGGACACACCATTTTTAAATGTTATTAAATAAATCTTTAATTAGGCAAGTCAATTAAGAACAAATTCTTATTTACAATGACTGCCAATGTAACAGTATAACTTTAGACCGTCCCCTCGCCCATACCCGGGCGCCTCTGCACACATCAACAACGGTCACCCACGAAACATCGTTACCCATCGCTCCACAAAAGCCGCGGCCCTTGCAGATCAAGGGGAACCACTACTTCAAGGTCTCAGAGCAAGTGACGTCACCGATTGAAACGCTATTTAGCGCGAACCACCGCTAACTAAGCTAGCCGTTTCACATCCGTTACACCAAACCCTGGACAACTCTGGGTCGATTGGGAGTCCCATAGGATGGTGCACAATCACAGCTGGTTGTGATACAGCCTGGAATTGAGGGTCTGTAGTGCCTTAGACCGCTGCTCCACCCGGTAGCCCAAGCTCACAGGAAGGAATCGAACCAGGGTCTGTAGTGACACCTCTAGCGCTGAGATGCAGTGCCTTAGACCGCTGCTCCACCCGGTAGCCCAAGCTCACAGGAAGGAATCGAACCAGGGTCTGTAGTGACACCTCTAGCGCTGAGATGCAGTGCCTTAGACCGCTGCTCCACCCGGTAGCCCAAGCTCACAGGAAGGAATCGAACCAGGGTCTGTAGTGACACCTCTAGCGCTGAGATGCAGTGCCTTAGACCGCTGCGCCACCCGGTAGCCCGAGCTCACAGGAAGGAATCGAACCAGGGTCTGTAGTGACACCTCTAGCGCTGAGATGCAGTGCCTTAGACCGCTGCGCCACCCGGGAGCCCGAGCTCACAGGAAGGAATCGAACCAGGGTCTGTAGTGACACCTCTAGCCCTGAGGCGCAGTGCCTTAGACCGCTGCGCCACCCGGGAGCCCGAGATCACAGGAAGGAATCGAACCAGGGTCTGTAGTGCTCACAGGAAGGGGCCGCTGAAGCATTTGTTGTTGTTGTTGTCGTCTGTCCTCCGTTGCAACACTCACTACAGACTCCAAACTGCCTCTGGAAGCAACGTCAGCACAATAACTATTGATCGAGAGCTTCAAGAAATGGGTTTCCGTGACTGAGCAGCCGCACACAAGCCTAAGATCACCGTGCCGCAGTGTCAAGCCGTCAGCTGATCACACAGATGACTAGAATTAAGAATCCTATGATGTCATCTAAAATCATCCAATGGGATCTCATCAATTAGATTATATATCTCCTCCTTTTCTGGTCACACACACATTTTGAAAGGAGAACAAGGGATAAGCTCCTGTTCTTACCCAGGTATGTGGGTGTTTTCAAAAATGAAGTGTGAGGCAGGTACAGCTGTCAATGGAACTATATGTGTGTGTGTGTGTGTCTGTGTGTGTCTATATGCTAACCTGCTGCCACCAACTGAAAAACTTAGTGGCACCAGTATCACCAGGGGAAAATGTTAGTCTGGAGGCCTGTACACACCGGTGTAACCAGGTGTGTTAAAAGGTTCCGCCCCTTAAATAAAAAAAAAAAAAAAACATACCCAAAAACTAACTGCCTGTAGCTCCAGGACCTGAAGCAAGGATATGCATATTCATGATACCAAATGCAAGGATATGCATATTCATGATACCAAATGCAAGGATATGCATATTCATGATACCAAATGCAAGGATATGCATATTCATGATACCAAATGCAAGGATATGCATATTCATGATACCAAATGCAAGGATATGCATATTCATGATACCAAATGCAAGGATATGCATATTCGTGATACCAAATGCAAGGATATGCATATTCGTGATACCAAATGCAAGGATATGCATATTCGTGATACCAAATGCAAGGATATGCATATTCTTGATACCATTTGAAAGGAAACACTGAAGTTTGTGGAAATGTTAAATTAATGTAGGAGAATGTAACACATTAGATCTGGTAAATGATAATACATTTCCTTATTTAACTTAGGACTTTAGGTGCAATTTAGATTTGTGTGTAGTGTATGTGCAAAGTTTTAGCCTGATCCAATGAACCATTGCATTTCTGTTCAAGATATTGTATCAAGACTGCCCAAATGTGCCTAATTGGTTTATGAATACATTTTCAAGTTCATAATTGTGCGCTCTCCTCAAACAATAGCATGGTATTAGTTCACTCTAATAGCTACTGTAAATTGGACAGTGCAGTTAGATTCACAATAATTTAAGCATTCTGCCAATATCAGATATGTCTATGTCCTGGGAAATGTTCTTGTTACTTACAACCTCATGCTAATCACATTAGCCTATGTTAGCTCAACCGTCCCGCGGAGGGACCCACCGATTCTGTTGAGGTTTTAAACTTATTGCTGGGTTGGAACTAAAGCCTGCACTACCAGGATGTAGGAAGTGTTCTACTGAAGAGATGTCTAGTAACTCTAAGATATACTGAAGTAAACACCTCCGTCCATCTTCCTCCCGATCTCCTCTTCTCTCTCCTCTTCCTTCTCTTCCCTCTCCTCCTCTTCCTTCTCCTCTTCTCCTCCTCTTCCCTCTCCTCCTCTTCCTCTCCACCTCTCCTCCTCTTCCCTCTCCTCCTCTTCCCTCTCCTCCTCTTCCTTCTCCTCCTCTTCCTCCTCTTCCCTCTCCTCCTCTCCTCCTCTTCCCTCTCCTCCTCTTCCCTCTCCTCCTCTTCCCTCTCCTCCTCTTCCTCTCCACCTCTCCTCCCAGATGTGTGTTCAGGTTCCCCAGTACAGTGATCAAAATCCAGTTCTCCTCTCTGTTGTCTGGGGAGGAGTCGAGAGAGGAGGAGCAGCGGTCTCCCCCGCCCCGCCTCACCCTCCTCCCACACATCTCCCCCCTCAAGATCAGCATTCCCACAATGCACCACGAGGACCTGCGACACCTGGTCAGCCCGCTGCCCTCTCCGACAGGGACCCTCAGGTGAGGAGACACACCAACACATGCCTGCTCTCACTCACACACACACACACACACACACACACACACACGTTCAGAATCTCTGAATTGGCTTATGCCATGACATCATCATTCAGGTGAATTTCAGATTGTCCCTGATTTGTCTAGATTTTATTTTGGTGATTGTTAGTTCTCAAACAACATGATCTTATTTCAAGATATAGCTCTATCTTTTATTTCAATTATATAGCTCTATCTTTTATTTCAATTATATAGCTCTATCTTTTCTACATACTTTTATATCTGGGTTTTAATCGTTTTAATTTTACAATATAAACATTTATCCGTTCTGAAAAATTATATACTTTTATTATTATCTTCTTTACTGTTTGGTGCCTGAAAACACTCGCCCAATACTTTGAATCAGAATAAAAAACCTGGAAAGAGGAAGTATTCTAGCATATTCCCTGTGTGTCTGTCTCCCCCTGGTGGTGTGTGTGTTGTCCTGCACCACGTGGGCCATCCGGTGTCATAGTATGTGTACACAAGCCATATATGGCACGGCAGCCGCTAGCAGGCTCCTGATTGGTCCAACCCCAGGTTTTTTTTTGTTTGTTGCCTCTGCTTGTGTTTTTTTCTCCTGCTCTCCACTCACTGGTTTCCTTTTCAGAGCTCCCCCTTAGGCCCCACTCACACGCACACACACACTCCCCCATACACACAAACTCCTCCATACACACACTCCCCCATACACATACACACACTCCCCCTTAGGCCCCACTCACACACATACTCACTCCCCCATACACACACACACACTCCTCCATACACACACTCACCCATACACATACACACACTCCCCCCGCCCCCCCTCACACACACACACACACACACTCCCCCATACACACACACACCCCTTCCCTCGCTCCTATCACACTGTGGCCTTTTTCAGGCTTGCTACTTTAGCTACTGTAACACTCCCCCACAACAATTAACACACTAACACATATACGTAGACACACACATATACGACACACACACACACACAGACACACACACACACACACAGACACACACACACACACACACACACACACACACTCCCAAAACAAAAACATTGGGCCTTCACATGGTAATACGAGCCACTGATCTAGTTGGACAAGTTTATACTGTGTGTGTTTATATTCTCCCCAAACCTCCCCCTCTCCTTGGCAGTTCTCGTGCTGACACTGTTGGGGGGGGAGACTGAGAAGAGGAGGGATGTGTAGGGAGAGAAGGGGGTGGAGTGTTGTCGTTTGTAGCAAAAGTAAGGTGCTGATTTTTTTGGGATTTATTACAAAATACATGAGTGAAGAAAAGGTTGTGAGGTTAATGACAGGGGTTACTAACCCTGTTCATTACAACTATCTATTTCTCTAGTTCTACAGTTGGTTAATGACAGGGGTTACTACCCTGTTAATTACAACTATCTATTTCTCTAGTTCTACAGTTGGTTAATGACAGGGGTTACTACCCTGTTAATTACAACTATCTATTTCTCTAGTTCTACAGTTGGTTAATGAAATAGATAGTTGTATTTGCATAGTTCTAGAGTTGTACACCTATTTGCATAGTTCTAGAATTGTACACCTATTTGCATAGTTCTAGAATTGTACACCTATTTATATAGTTCTAGAATTGTACACCTATTTGCATAGTTCTAGAATTGTACACCTATTTGCATAGTTCTAGAATTGTACACCTATTTGCATAGTTCTAGAATTGTACACCTATTTGCATAGTTCTAGAATTGTACACCTATTTGCATAGTTCTAGAATTGTACACCTATTTATATAGTTCTAGAAGTGTCCACCTATTTGCATAGTTCTAGAATTGTACACCTATTTCTATAGTTCTAGAATTGTACACCTATTTGCATAGTTCTAGAATTGTACACCTATTTATATAGTTCTAGAATTGTCCACCTATTTGCATAGTTCTAGAATTGTACACCTATTTACATAGTTCTAGAATTGTACACCTATTTGCATAGTTCTAGAATTGTACACCTATTTGCATAGTTCTAGAATTGTACACCTATTTGCATAGTTCTAGAATTGTACACCTATTTGCATAGTTCTAGAATTGTACACCTATTTGCATAGTTCTAGAATTGTACACCTATTTGCATAGTTCTAGAATTGTACACCTATTTGCATAGTTCTAGAATTGTACACCTATTTGCATAGTTCTAGAATTGTACACCTATTTATATAGTTCTAGAATTGTACACCTATTTGCATAGTTCTAGAATTGTACACCTATTTATATAGTTCTAGAATTGTACACCTATTTGCATAGTTCTAGAATTGTACACCTATTTGCATAGTTCTAGAATTGTACACCTATTTGCATAGTTCTAGAATTGTACACCTATTTGCATAGTTCTAGAATTGTACACCTATTTGCATAGTTCTAGAATTGTACACCTATTTGCATAGTTCTAGAATTGTACACCTATTTGCATAGTTCTAGAATTGTACACCTATTTGCATAGTTCTAGAATTGTACACCTATTTGCATAGTTCTAGAGTTGTCCACCTATTTGCATAGTTCTAGAGTTGTATCATTTTACTGTTCCAGTTAGTTCTAAGGTTGTTTAATTAGAGTTTTAACTGTTCTCTAGTTCAGTGTTTCCCATCCAGGAGTTCTTGGCCCCTCCACAGGAGGTACTTGAAGACTCATGAGACCATAGGCCTACTGGTAAAATGTACATGAGGGGGTACTTCAGGGTTACTCCGGGCAGAGCAAAAAACAATTGGTGGAACACTTAAAAGATCAGGAACCACTGCTTTAGTTGTAGAGCTGTACTGCTCCGGTTAGTTCTACGGTGGCTAGTTTGATTATAGCTCCAGTTAATCCCTACGGTTGTTTGATTATAGTTCTACGGTTGTTTGATTATAGTTCCAGTTAGTTCTACGGTTGTTTAATTATAGTTCTACGGTTGTTTGATTATAGTTCCAGTTAATCCCTACGGTTGTTTGATTATAGCTCCAGTTAATCCCTACGGTTGTTTGATTATAGTTCCAGTTAGTTCTACGGTTGTTTAATTATAGTTCTACGGTTGTTTGATTATAGTTCCAGTTAGTTCTACGGTTGTTTGATTATAGTTCTACGGTTGTTTGATTATAGCTCCAGTTAGTTCTACGGTTGTTTAATTATAGTTCTACGGTTGTTTGATTACAGTTCCAGTTAGTTCTACGGTTGTTTAATTATAGTTCTACGGTTGTTTGATTATAGTTCCAGTTAATCCCTACGGTTGTTTGATTATAGTTCCAGTTAGTTCTACGGTTGTTTGATTATAGTTCCAGTTAGTTCTACGGTTGTTTGATTATAGTTTTATAGTTCTACGGTTGTTTGATTATAGTTTTATAGTTCTACGGTTGTTTGATTATAGTTCCAGTTAGTTCTACGGTTGTTTGATTATAGTTCTACGGTTGTTTGATTATAGTTCCAGCTAGTTCTACGGTTGTTTGATTATAGCTCCAGTTAATCCCTACGGTTGTTTGATTATAGTTCTACGGTTGTTTGATTATAGTTCCAGCTAGTTCTACGGTTGTTTGATTATAGTTCCAGCTAGTTCTACGGTTGTTTGATTATAGCTCCAGTTAATCCCTACGGTTGTTTGATTATAGTTCTACGGTTGTTTGATTATAGTTCCAGTTAATCCCTACGGTTGTTTGATTATAGTTCCAGCTAGTCCTACGGTTGTTTGATTATAGTTCCAGTTAGTTCTACGATTGTTTGATTATAGTTCCAGTTAGTTCTACGGTTGTTTGATTATAGTTCTACGGTTGTTTGATTATAGTTCCAGTTAGTTCTACGGTTGTTTGATTATAGTTCCAGTTAGTTCTACGGTTGTTTGATTATAGCTCCAGTTAGTTCTACGGTTGTTTGATTATAGTTTTATAGTTCTACGGTTGTTTGATTATAGTTTTATAGTTCTACGGTTGTTTAATTATAGTTTTATAGTTCTACGGTTGTTTAATTATAGTTTTATAGTTTTACGGTTGTTTGATTATAGTTTTATAGTTCTACGGTTGTTTAATTATAGTTTTATAGTTTTACGGTTGTTTGATTATAGTTTTATAGTTCTACGGTTGTTTGATTATAGTTCCAGTTAGTTCTACGGTTGTTTAATTATAGTTCTACGGTTGTTTGATTATAGTTCCAGTTAATCCCTACGGTTGTTTGATTATAGCTCCAGTTAATCCCTACGGTTGTTTGATTATAGTTCCAGTTAGTTCTACGGTTGTTTAATTATAGTTCTACGGTTGTTTGATTATAGTTCCAGTTAGTTCTACGGTTGTTTGATTATAGTTCTACGGTTGTTTGATTATAGCTCCAGTTAGTTCTACGGTTGTTTAATTATAGTTCTACGGTTGTTTGATTACAGTTCCAGTTAGTTCTACGGTTGTTTAATTATAGTTCTACGGTTGTTTGATTATAGTTCCAGTTAATCCCTACGGTTGTTTGATTATAGTTCCAGTTAGTTCTACGGTTGTTTGATTATAGTTCCAGTTAGTTCTACGGTTGTTTGATTATAGTTTTATAGTTCTACGGTTGTTTGATTATAGTTTTATAGTTCTACGGTTGTTTGATTATAGTTCCAGTTAGTTCTACGGTTGTTTGATTATAGTTCTACGGTTGTTTGATTATAGTTCCAGCTAGTTCTACGGTTGTTTGATTATAGCTCCAGTTAATCCCTACGGTTGTTTGATTATAGTTCTACGGTTGTTTGATTATAGTTCCAGCTAGTTCTACGGTTGTTTGATTATAGTTCCAGCTAGTTCTACGGTTGTTTGATTATAGCTCCAGTTAATCCCTACGGTTGTTTGATTATAGTTCTACGGTTGTTTGATTATAGTTCCAGTTAATCCCTACGGTTGTTTGATTATAGTTCCAGCTAGTCCTACGGTTGTTTGATTATAGTTCCAGTTAGTTCTACGATTGTTTGATTATAGTTCCAGTTAGTTCTACGGTTGTTTGATTATAGTTCTACGGTTGTTTGATTATAGTTCCAGTTAGTTCTACGGTTGTTTGATTATAGTTCCAGTTAGTTCTACGGTTGTTTGATTATAGCTCCAGTTAGTTCTACGGTTGTTTGATTATAGTTTTATAGTTCTACGGTTGTTTGATTATAGTTTTATAGTTCTACGGTTGTTTAATTATAGTTTTATAGTTCTACGGTTGTTTAATTATAGTTTTATAGTTTTACGGTTGTTTGATTATAGTTTTATAGTTCTACGGTTGTTTGATTATAGTTTTATAGTTCTACGGTTGTTTGATTATAGTTTTATAGTTCTACGGTTGTTTGATTATAGTTTTATAGTTTTACAGTTGTTTGATTATAGTTTTATAGTTCTACAGTTGTTTGATTATAGTTTTACAGTTTGATTTTTGCTCAAGTTAGTTCTACGGTTGTTTAATTATAGTTTTATAGTTCTACGGTTGTTTGATTATAGTTTTATAGTTCTACGGTTGTTTAATTATAGTTTTATAGTTCTACGGTTGTTTAATTATAGTTTTATAGTTTTACGGTTGTTTGATTATAGTTTTATAGTTCTACGGTTGTTTGATTATAGTTTTATAGTTCTACGGTTGTTTGATTATAGTTTTATAGTTCTACGGTTGTTTGATTATAGTTTTATAGTTTTACAGTTGTTTGATTATAGTTTTATAGTTCTACAGTTGTTTGATTATAGTTTTACAGTTTGATTTTTGCTCAAGTTAGTTCTACGGTTGTTTAATTATAGTTTTATAGTTCTACGGTTGTTTGATTATAGTTTTATAGTTCTACAGTTGTTTGATTATAGTTTTATAGTTCTACAGTTGTTTGATTATAGTTTTATAGTTCTACAGTTGTTTGATTATAGTTTTATAGTTCTACAGTTGTTTGATTATAGTTCTACAGTTGTTTGATTATAGTTCTACGGTTGTTTGATTATAGTTCTACGGTTGTTTGATTATAGTTTTATAGTTCTACGGTTGTTTGATTATAGTTCTACGGTTGTTTGATTATAGTTCTACGGTTGTTTGATTATAGCTCCAGTTAGTTCTACGGTTGTTTAATTATAGTTTTATAGTTCTACGGTTGTTTGATTATAGTTTTATAGTTCTACGGTTGTTTGATTATAGTTTTATAGTTCTACAGTTGTTTGATTATAGTTTTATAGTTCTACAGTTGTTTGATTATAGTTCTACGGTTGTTTGATTATAGTTTTATAGTTCTACGGTTGTTTGATTATAGTTTTATAGTTCTACGGTTGTTTGATTATAGTTTTATAGTTCTACAGTTGTTTGATTATAGTTTTATAGTTCTACAGTTGTTTGATTATAGTTTTATAGTTCTACAGTTGTTTGATTATAGTTTTATAGTTCTACGGTTGTTTGATTATAGTTCTACAGTTGTTTGATTATAGTTCTACGGTTGTTTGATTATAGTTTTATAGTTTTACAGTTTGATTATAGCTCCAGTTAGTTCTACGGTTGTTTAATTATAGTTTTATAGTTCTACGGTTGTTTGATTATAGTTTTATAGTTCTACGGTTGTTTGATTATAGTTTTATAGTTCTACGGTTGTTTGATTATAGTTTTATAGTTCTACGGTTGTTTGATTATAGTTTTATAGTTCTACGGTTGTTTAATTATAGTTTTATAGTTCTACGGTTGTTTGATTATAGTTTTATAGTTCTACGGTTGTTTGATTATAGTTGTATAGTTCTACAGTTGTTTGATTATAGTTCTACGGTTGTTTGATTATAGTTTTATAGTTCTACGGTTGTTTGATTATAGTTTTATAGTTCTACGGTTGTTTGATTATAGTTCTACGGTTGTTTGATTATAGTTTTATAGTTCTACGGTTGTTTGATTATAGTTTTATAGTTCTACGGTTGTTTGATTATAGTTCTACGGTTGTTTGATTATAGTTCCAGTTAGTTCTACGGTTGTTTGATTATAGTTCTACAGTTCTACGGTTGTTTGATTATAGTTTTATAGTTCTACGGTTGTTTGATTATAGTTTTATAGTTCTACGGTTGTTTGATTATAGTTTTATAGTTCTACAGTTGTTTGATTATAGTTTTATAGTTCTACAGTTGTTTGATTATAGTTTTATAGTTCTACAGTTGTTTGATTATAGTTTTATAGTTCTACAGTTGTTTGATTATAGTTTTATAGTTCTACAGTTGTTTGATTATAGTTTTATAGTTCTACAGTTGTTTGATTATAGTTTTATAGTTCTACAGTTGTTTTATAGTTCTACGGTTGTTTGATTATAGTTCTACAGTTGTTTGATTATAGTTCTACGGTTGTTTGATTATAGTTTTATAGTTTTACAGTTTGATTATAGCTCCAGTTAGTTCTACGGTTGTTTAATTATAGTTTTATAGTTCTACGGTTGTTTGATTATAGTTTTATAGTTCTACGGTTGTTTGATTATAGTTTTATAGTTCTACGGTTGTTTGATTATAGTTTTATAGTTCTACGGTTGTTTGATTATAGTTTTATAGTTCTACGGTTGTTTAATTATAGTTTTATAGTTCTACGGTTGTTTGATTATAGTTGTATAGTTCTACAGTTGTTTGATTATAGTTCTACGGTTGTTTGATTATAGTTTTATAGTTCTACGGTTGTTTGATTATAGTTTTATAGTTCTACGGTTGTTTGATTATAGTTCTACGGTTGTTTGATTATAGTTTTATAGTTCTACGGTTGTTTGATTATAGTTTTATAGTTCTACGGTTGTTTGATTATAGTTCTACGGTTGTTTGATTATAGTTTTATAGTTTTACAGTTTGATTATAGCTCCAGTTAGTTCTACGGTTGTTTAATTATAGTTTTATAGTTCTACGGTTGTTTGATTATAGTTTTATAGTTCTACGGTTGTTTGATTATAGTTTTATAGTTCTACGGTTGTTTGATTATAGTTTTATAGTTCTACGGTTGTTTGATTATAGTTTTATAGTTCTACGGTTGTTTAATTATAGTTTTATAGTTCTACGGTTGTTTGATTATAGTTGTATAGTTCTACAGTTGTTTGATTATAGTTCTACGGTTGTTTGATTATAGTTTTATAGTTCTACGGTTGTTTGATTATAGTTTTATAGTTCTACGGTTGTTTGATTATAGTTCTACGGTTGTTTGATTATAGTTTTATAGTTCTACGGTTGTTTGATTATAGTTTTATAGTTCTACGGTTGTTTGATTATAGTTCTACGGTTGTTTGATTATAGTTTTATAGTTTTACAGTTTGATTATAGCTCCAGTTAGTTCTACGGTTGTTTAATTATAGTTTTATAGTTCTACGGTTGTTTGATTATAGTTTTATAGTTCTACGGTTGTTTGATTATAGTTCTACGGTTGTTTGATTATAGTTTTATAGTTCTACGGTTGTTTGATTATAGTTTTATAGTTCTACGGTTGTTTGATTATAGTTCTACGGTTGTTTGATTATAGTTCCAGTTAGTTCTACGGTTGTTTGATTATAGTTCTACAGTTCTACGGTTGTTTGATTATAGTTTTATAGTTCTACGGTTGTTTGAGTTTTATAGTTCTACAGTTTGATTTTGGGTTTGAAAGTTTTTTTAAAATCTTACTTTTCCTGTATTTTCTTTCTCTCTCCTTTCATACGTCTTTCACTCTTCTTCTTCCTCATCTCTCCTTCCTCTTCTTTTGTTTGAAACACCTGCAGACGCACTACAGCATCTGAGCCAAAACAAACACACACACACTCTCCCCTGGAAACCAGTGTTTACTTTGCTGCACAGAGGGGCCTGTGTGTGTGTGGTTATAGAGGAGGGGCCTGTGTGTGTGTGGTTATAGAGGAGGGGCCTGTGTGTGTGTGGTTATAGAGGAGGGGCCTGTGTGTCTGTGGTTATAGAGGAGGGGCCTGTGTGTCTGTGGTTATAGAGGGGCCTGTGTGTCTGTGGTTATAGAGGGGCCTGTGTGTCTGTGGTTATAGAGGAGGGGCATGTGTGTCTGTGGTTATAGAGGAGGGGCCTGTGTGTCTGTGGTTATAGAGGAGGGGCCTGTGTGTCTGTGGTTATAGAGGAGGGGCCTGTGTGTCTGTGGTTATAGAGGAGGGGCCTGTGTGTGTGTGGTTATAGAGGGGCCTGTGTGTGTGTGTGGTTATAGAGGGGCCTGTGTGTGTGTGGTTATAGAGGAGGGGCCTGTGTGTGTGTGGTTATAGAGGAGGGGCCTGTGTGTGTGTGGTTATAGAGGAGGGGCCTGTGTGTCTGTGGTTATAGGAGGGGCCTGTGTGTCTGTGGTTATAGAGGAGGGGCCTGTGTGTGTGTGTGGTCTTGGGATCTTCCCACTGTAAAGTAGGGATATACAGTGCCTTCAGAATGTATTCAAACCACTTGACTTTTTACACCTTTTGTTAACGTTAAAGCCTTATTCTAAATTGGATTATATCGTCGTCCCCCCATCCCCCTCATCAATCTACACACAATACCCCATAATGACATCACAATACCCCATAATGACATCACAATACCCCATAATGACATCACAATACCCCATAATGACAAAGGGAAAACAGGTTTTTAGAAATGTTTGCCAATTTTTTTTATATATATCACATTTTACGTAAGTATTCAGACCCTTTCCTCAGTACTTTGTTGAAGCACCTTTGGCAGCGATTACAGCATCGAGTCTTCTTGGGTTTGACGCTACAAGCTTGTCTGTATTTGGGGAATTTCTCCCATTCTTCTCTGTAGATCCTCTCAAGCTCTGTCAGGTTGGATGGGGAGCGTCGCTGCACAGTTATTTTCAGGTCTCTTCGGAGATGTTTGATCGGGTTCAAGTCCGGGCTCTGGCTGGGCCGCTCACAGTATTTGGTTATAAATGTAATGTTGCAGGGTGGTCAACCATCCTCCAGGGGATTCCAGCTGCTGGGGGTGCAGGCTTTTACTCCAGCCCTGCTCTAACACAACCACGTTGTCAAATATCAGCTGCTCTACAGGAACCTTGATAAGCTGACTGGTGTGTTTGAGCAGGGTTGAACCAAGAACCTGCACGCCCAGTAGCTCTCCAGATGGAGGGGTGACGGACCACATGTGTTTTATACAGCAGCCAATCAGAGCAGAGCATGTTCCAATAGCAGGAGATGGTATCTAATACATGGGATCAGACAGCAGGAGATGGTATCTAATACATGGGGTCAGACAGCAGGAGGAGATGGTATCTAATACATGGGATCAGACAGCAGGAGGAGATGGTATCTAATACATGGGATCAGACAGCAGGAGGAGATGGTATCTAATACATGGGATCAGACAGCAGGAGGAGATGGTATCTAATACATGGGATCAGACAGCAGGAGGAGATGGTATCTAATACATGGGATCAGACAGCAGGAGGAGATGGTATCTAATACATGGGATCAGACAGGAGGAGATGGTATCTAATACATGGGATCAGACAGCAGGAGGAGATGGTATCTAATACATGGGATCAGACAGCAGGAGGAGATGGTATCTAATACATGGGATCAGACAGCAGGAGGAGGAGATGGTATCTAATACATGGGGTCAGACAGCAGGAGATGGTATCTAATACATGGGGTCAGACAGCAGGAGGAGATGGTATCTAATACATGGGATCAGACAGCAGGAGGAGGAGATGGTATCTAATACATGGGGTCAGACAGCAGGAGATGGTATCTAATACATGGGATCAGACAGCAGGAGGAGGAGATGGTATCTAATACATGGGGTCAGACAGCAGGAGATGGTATCTAATACATGGGGTCAGACAGCAGGAGGAGATGGTATCTAATACATGGGATCAGACAGCAGGAGGAGATGGTATCTAATACATGGGATCAGACAGCAGGAGATGATATCTAATACATGGGGTCAGACAGCAGGAGGAGGAGATGGTATCTAATACATGGGATCAGACAGCAGGAGGAGATGGTATCTAATACATGGGATCAGACAGGAGGAGATGGTATCTAATACATGGGATCAGACAGCAGGAGGAGATGGTATCTAATACATGGGATCAGACAGCAGGAGGAGATGGTATCTAATACATGGGATCAGACAGCAGGAGGAGATGGTATCTAATACATGGGATCAGACAGCAGGAGGAGATGGTATCTAATACATGGGGTCAGACAGGAGGAGATGGTATCTAATACATGGGGTCAGACAGCAGGAGATGGTATGTAATACATGGGGTCAGACAGCAGGAGGAGATGGTATCTAATACATGGGATCAGACAGCAGGAGGAGATGGTATCTAATACATGGGATCAGACAGCAGGAGGAGATGGTATCTAATACATGGGATCAGACAGCAGGAGATGGTATCTAATACATGGGGTCAGACAGCAGGAGGAGATGGTATCTAATACATGGGATCAGACAGCAGGAGGAGATGGTATCTAATACATGGGATCAGACAGCAGGAGATGGTATCTAATACATGGGGTCAGACAGGAGGAGATGGTATCTAATACATGGGATCAGACAGCAGGAGATGGTATCTAATACATGGGATCAGACAGCAGGAGATGGTATCTAATACATGGGGTCAGACAGGAGGAGATGGTATCTAATACATGGGATCAGACAGCAGGAGGAGATGGTATCTAATACATGGGGTCAGACAGGAGGAGATGGTATCTAATACATGGGGTCAGACAGCAGGAGATGGTATGTAATACATGGGGTCAGACAGCAGGAGGAGATGGTATCTAATACATGGGATCAGACAGCAGGAGGAGATGGTATCTAATACATGGGATCAGACAGCAGGAGGAGATGGTATCTAATACATGGGATCAGACAGCAGGAGATGGTATCTAATACATGGGATCAGACAGCAGGAGGAGGAGATGGTATCTAATACATGGGATCAGACAGCAGGAGGAGATGGTATCTAATACATGGGATCAGACAGCAGGAGATGGTATCTAATACATGGGGTCAGACAGGAGGAGATGGTATCTAATACATGGGATCAGACAGCAGGAGATGGTATCTAATACATGGGATCAGACAGCAGGAGGAGATGGTATCTAATACATGGGATCAGACAGCAGGAGGAGATGGTATCTAATACATGGGATCAGACAGCAGGAGGAGATGGTATCTAATACATGGGATCAGACAGCAGGAGGAGATGGTATCTAATACATGGGGTCAGACAGGAGGAGATGGTATCTAATACATGGGGTCAGACAGCAGGAGATGGTATCTAATACATGGGATCAGACAGCAGGAGGAGATGGTATCTAATACATGGGATCAGACAGCAGGAGGAGATGGTATCTAATACATGGGATCAGACAGCAGGAGGAGATGGTATCTAATACATGGGATCAGACAGCAGGAGGAGATGGTATCTAATACATGGGATCAGACAGCAGGAGGAGATGGTATCTAATACATGGGATCAGACAGCAGGAGGAGATGGTATCTAATACATGGGGTCAGACAGCAGGAGGAGGAGATGGTATCTAATACATGGGATCAGACAGCAGGAGGAGATGGTATCTAATACATGGGATCAGACAGCAGGAGATGGTATCTAATACATGGGATCAGACAGCAGGAGGAGATGGTATCTAATACATGGGATCAGACAGCAGGAGGAGATGGTATCTAATACATGGGATCAGACAGCAGGAGGAGATGGTATCTAATACATGGGATCAGACAGCAGGAGGAGATGGTATCTAATACATGGGATCAGACAGCAGGAGGAGATGGTATCTAATACATGGGGTCTGACAGCAGGAGGAGATGGTATCTAATACGTGGTATCAGACAGCAGGAGATGGTATCTAATACATGGGGTCAGACAGCAGGAGGAGATGGTATCTAATACATGGGATCAGACAGCAGGAGGAGAGACAGCAGGAGGAGATGGTATCTAATACATGGGATCAGACAGCAGGAGGAGATGGTATCTAATACATGGGATCAGACAGCAGGAGGAGAGGTATCTAATACATGGGGTCAGCAGGAGGAGATGGTATCTAATACATGGGATCAGACAGCAGGAGATGGTATCTAATACATGGGATCAGACAGCAGGAGGAGATGGTATCTAATACATGGGATCAGACAGCAGGAGGAGATGGTATCTAATACATGGGATCAGACAGCAGGAGGAGATGGTATCTAATACATGGGATCAGACAGCAGGAGGAGATGGTATCTAATACATGGGATCAGACAGCAGGAGGAGATGGTATCTAATACATGGGATCAGACAGCAGGAGGAGATGGTATCTAATACATGGGATCAGACAGCAGGAGGGAGATGGTATCTAATACATGGGGTCAGACAGCAGGAGGAGATGGTATCTAATACATGGGATCAGACAGCAGGAGGAGATGGTATCTAATACATGGGATCAGACAGCAGGAGGAGATGGTATCTAATACATGGGATCAGACAGCAGGAGGAGATGGTATCTAATACATGGGATCAGACAGCAGGAGGAGATGGTATCTAATACATGGGATCAGACAGCAGGAGGAGATGGTATCTAATACATGGGGTCAGACAGCAGGAGGAGGAGATGGTATCTAATACATGGGATCAGACAGCAGGAGGAGATGGTATCTAATACATGGGATCAGACAGCAGGAGATGGTATCTAATACATGGGATCAGACAGCAGGAGGAGATGGTATCTAATACATGGGATCAGACAGCAGGAGGAGATGGTATCTAATACATGGGATCAGACAGCAGGAGGAGATGGTATCTAATACATGGGATCAGACAGCAGGAGGAGATGGTATCTAATACATGGGATCAGACATACATGGGATCAGACAGAGGAGATGGTATCTAATACATGGGATCAGACAGGAGGAGATGGTATCTAATACATGGGATCAGACAGCAGGAGGAGATGGTATCTAATACATGGGATCAGACAGCAGGAGGAGATGGTATCTAATACATGGGATCAGACAGCAGGAGGAGATGGTATCTAATACATGGGATCAGACAGCAGGAGGAGATGGTATCTAATACATCAGACAGCAGGAGATGGATCAGACAGCAGGAGGAGATGGTATCTAATACATGGGATCAGACAGCAGGAGGAGATGGTATCTAATACATGGGATCAGACAGCAGGAGGAGATGGTATCTAATACATGGGATCAGACAGCAGGAGGAGATGGTATCTAATACATGGGATCAGACAGCAGGAGGAGATGGTATCTAATACATGGGATCAGACAGCAGGAGGAGATGGTATCTAATACATGGGATCAGACAGCAGGAGGGAGATGGTATCTAATACATGGGATCAGACAGCAGGAGGAGATGGTATCTAATACATGGGATCAGACAGCAGGAGGAGATGGTATCTAATACATGGGATCAGACAGCAGGAGGAGATGGTATCTAATACATGGGATCAGACAGCAGGAGGAGATGGTATCTAATACATGGGATCAGACAGCAGGAGGAGATGGTATCTAATACATGGGATCAGACAGCAGGAGGAGATGGTATCTAATACATGGGATCAGACAGCAGGAGGAGATGGTATCTAATACATGGGATCAGACAGCAGGAGATGGTATCTAATACATGGGATCAGACAGCAGGAGGAGATGGTATCTAATACATGGGATCAGACAGCAGGAGGAGATGGTATCTAATACATGGGATCAGACAGCAGGAGGAGATGGTATCTAATACATGGGATCAGACAGCAGGAGGAGATGGTATCTAATACATGGGATCAGACAGCAGGAGGAGATGGTATCTAATACATGGGATCAGACAGCAGGAGGAGATGGTATCTAATACATGGGATCAGACAGCAGGAGGAGATGGTATCTAATACATGGGATCAGACAGCAGGAGGAGATGGTATCTAATACATGGGATCAGACAGCAGGAGGAGATGGTATCTAATACATGGGATCAGACAGCAGGAGGAGATGGTATCTAATACATGGGATCAGACAGCAGGAGGAGATGGTATCTAATACATGGGATCAGACAGCAGGAGGAGATGGTATCTAATACATGGGATCAGACAGCAGGAGGAGATGGTATCTAATACATGGGATCAGACAGCAGGAGGGATGGTCAGACATCAGACAGGAGATGGTATCTAATACATGGGATCAGACAGCAGGAGGAGATGGTATCTAATACATGGGATCAGACAGCAGGAGGAGGAGATGGTATCTAATACATGGGATCAGACAGCAGGAGGAGATGGTATCTAATACATGGGATCAGACAGCAGGAGTATCTAATACATGGGATCAGACAGGAGGAGATGGTATCTAATACATGGGATCAGACAGCAGGAGAGATGGTATCTAATACATGGGATCAGACAGCAGGAGGAGGGATCTAATACATGGGATCAGGAGAGGAGATGGTATCTAATACATGGGATCAGACAGCAGGAGGAGATGGTATCTAATACATGGGATCAGACAGCAGGAGGAGATGGTATCTAATACATGGGATCAGACAGCAGGAGGAGATGGTATCTAATACATGGGATCAGACAGCAGGAGGAGATGGTATCTAATACATGGGATCAGACAGCAGGAGGAGATGGTATCTAATACATGGGATCAGACAGCAGGAGGAGATGGTATCTATCTCAGACAGCAGGAGGAGATGGTATCATGGGATCAGACAGCAGGAGGAGGAGATGGTATCTAATACATGGGGTCAGACAGCAGGAGGAGGAGATGGTATCTAATACATGGGATCAGACAGCAGGAGATGGTATCTAATACATGGGATCAGACAGCAGGAGGAGATGGTATCTAATACATGGGATCAGACAGCAGGAGGAGATGGTATCTAATACATGGGATCAGACATGAGGATCTAATACATGGGATCAGACAGCAGGAGGCGATGGTATCTAATACATGGGGTCAGACAGCAGGAGGAGATGGTATCTAATACATGGGGTCAGACAGCAGGAGGAGATGGTATCTAATACATGGGATCAGACAGCAGGAGGAGATGGTATCTAATACATGGGATCAGACAGCAGGAGGAGGAGATGGTATCTAATACATGGGGTCAGACAGCAGGAGGAGATGGTATCTAATACATGGGGTCAGACAGCAGGAGGGGAGATGGTATCTAATACATGGGGTCAGACAGCAGGAGGAGATGGTATCTAATACATGGGGTCAGACAGCAGGAGGAGATGGTATCTAATACATGGGGTCAGACAGCAGGAGGAGATGGTATCTAATACATGGGGTCAGACAGCAGGAGGAGATGGTATCTAATACATGGGATCAGACAGCAGGAGGAGATGGTATCTAATACATGGGATCAGACAGCAGGAGATGGTATCTAATACATGGGATCAGACAGCAGGAGATGGTATCTAATACATGGGATCAGACAGCAGCAGGAGGAGATGGTATCTAATACATGGGGTCAGACAGCAGGAGGAGATGGTATCTAATACATGGAATCAGACAGCAGGAGGAGATGGTATCTAATACATGGGATCAGACAGCAGGAGGAGATGGTATCTAATACATGGGATCAGACAGCAGCAGGAGATGGTATCTAATACATGGGATCAGACAGCAGGAGATGGTATCTAATACATGGGATCAGACAGCAGGAGGAGATGGTATCTAATACATGGGATCAGACAGCAGGAGATGGTATCTAATACATGGGATCAGACAGCAGGAGATGGTATCTAATACATGGGATCAGAGAGCAGGAGGAGGAGATGGTATCTAATACATGGGATCAGACAGCAGGAGATGGTATCTAATACATGGGATCAGACAGCAGGAGGAGATGGTATCTAATACATGGGGTCAGACAGCAGGAGGAGATGGTATCTAATACATGGGATCAGACAGCAGGAGGAGATGGTATCTAATACATGGGATCATACAGCAGGAGGAGATGGTATCTAATACATGGGATCAGACAGCAGGAGATGGTATCTAATACATGGGATCAGACAGCAGGAGGAGAGGGTATCTAATACATGGGATCAGACAGCAGGAGATGGTATCTAATACATGGGGTCAGACAGGAGGAGATGGTATCTAATACATGGGATCAGACAGCAGGAGGAGATGGTATCTAATACATGGGATCAGACAGCAGGAGGAGATGGTATCTAATACATGGGATCAGACAGCAGGAGATGGTATCTAATACATGGGATCAGACAGCAGGAGATGGTATCTAATACATGGGATCAGACAGGAGGAGGAGATGGTATCTAATACATGGGGTCTGACAGCAGGAGGAGATGGTATCTAATACATGGGGTCAGACAGCAGGAGGAGATGGTATCTAATACATGGGGTCAGACAGCAGGAGGAGATGGTATCTAATACATGGGGTCAGACAGCAGGAGGAGATGGTATCTAATACATGGGATCAGACAGCAGGAGGAGATGGTATCTAATACATGGGATCAGACAGCAGGAGGAGATGGTATCTAATACATGGGATCAGACAGCAGGAGGAGATTGTATCTAATACATGGGGTCAGACAGCAGCAGGAGGAGATGGTATCTAATACATGGGATCAGACAGCAGGAGGAGATGGTATCTAATACATGGGATCAGACAGCAGGAGATGGTATCTAATACATGGGATCAGACAGCAGGAGGAGATGGTATCTAATACATGGGGTCAGACAGCAGGAGATGGTATCTAATACATGGGATCAGACAGCAGGAGGAGATGGTATCTAATACATGGGGTCAGACAGCAGGAGGAGATGGTATCTAATACATGGGGTCAGACAGCAGGAGGAGATGGTATCTAAAACATGGGGTCAGACAGGAGGAGGAGATGGTATCTAATACATGGGATCAGACAGCAGGAGGAGATGGTATCTAATACATGGGATCAGACAGCAGGAGGAGATGGTATCTAATACATGGGATCAGACAGCAGGAGGAGATGGTATCTAATACATGGGATCAGACAGCAGGAGGAGATGGTATCTAATACATGGGATCAGACAGCAGGAGGAGATGGTATCTAATACATGGGATCAGACAGCAGGAGATGGTATCTAATACATGATAGTATGGTGGTGTTATTGGCTCGGTTATTTTAGTGGTGGTAGTATGGTGGTGTTATTGGCTCAGTGGTGAGGTTATTTTAGTGGTGATAGTATGGTGGTGTTATTGGCACAGTGGGAGGTTATTTTAGTGGTGATAGTATGGTGGTGTTATTGGCTCGGTTATTTTCGTGGTGATAGTATGGTGGTGTTATTAGTGGGATGGTATGGTGGTGTTATTGGCACAGTGGGAGGTTATTTTAGTGGTGACAGTATGGTGGTGAGGTTATTTTAGTGGTGATAGTATGGTGGTGTTATAGGTTATTTTCGTGGTGATAGTATGGTGGTGTTATTGGCTCAGTGGGAGGTTATTTTAGTGGTGATAGTATGGTGGTGTTATTGGCACAGTGGGAGGTTATTTTAGTGGTGATAGTATGGTGGTGTTATTGGCTCAGTGGGAGGTTATTTTAGTGGTGATAGTATGGTGGTGTTATTGGCTCTGTTATTTTAGTGGTGATAGTATGGTGGTGTTATTGGCACAGTGGGAGGTTATTTTAGTGGTGATAGTATGGTGGTGTTATTGGCTCGGTTATTTTAGTGGTGATGGTATGGTGGTGTTATTGGCACAGTGGTGAGGTTATTTTAGTGGTGATAGTATGGTGGTGTTATTGGCTCAGTGGGAGGTTATTTTAGTGGTGGTAGTATGGTGGTGTTATTGGCTCGGTTATTTTAGTGGTGACAGTATGGTGGTGTTATTGGCACAGTGGGAGGTTATTTTAGTGGTGGTAGTATGGTGGTGTTATTGGACTGAGAGGTTATTTTAGTGGTGGTAGTATGGTGGTATTGGCACAGTGGGTTATTTTAGTGGTGGTAGTTATTGGCACAGTGGGAGGTTATTTTAGTGGTGGTGTTATTGGCACAGTGGGAGGTTATTTTAGTGGTGATAGTATGGTGGTGTTATTGGCTCGGTTATTTTAGTGGTGATAGTATGGTGGTGTTATTGGCACAGTGGTGAGGTTATTTTAATGGGTATGGTGGTGTTATTGGCACAGTGGTGAGGTTATTTAGTGTGGTATGGTGGTGTTATTGGCACAGTGGGAGGTTATTTTAGTGGTGATAGTATGGTGGTGTTATTGGCTCGGTTATTTTAGTGGTGATAGTATGGTGGTGTTATTGGCTCAGTGGGAGGTTATTTTAGTGGTGATAGTATGGTGGTGTTATTGGCTCGGTTATTTTAGTGGTGACAGTATGGTGGTGTTATTGGCTCAGTGGGAGGTTATTTTAATGTTGATGGTATGGTGGTGTTATTGGCACAGTGGGAGGTTATTTTAGTGGTGATAGTATGGTGGTGTTATTGACTCGGTTATTTTAGTGGTGATAGTATGGTGGTGTTATTGGCACAGTGGGAGGTTATTTTAGTGGTGGAGGTTATTTTAGTATGGTGGTGTTATTGGGTGGGAGGTTATTTTAGTGGTGGTATGGTGGTGTTATTGGGAGGTTATTTTAGTGGTGATAGTATGGTGGTGTTATTGGCAGTGGGAGGTTATTTTAGTGGTGGTAGTATGGTGGTGTTAGGTTATTTTAGTGGTGATAGTATGGTGGTGTTATTGGCTCGGTTATTTTAGTGGTGATAGTATGGTGGTGTTATTGGCACAGTGAGAGGTTATTTTAGTGGTGATAGTATGGTGGTGTTATTGGCTCAGTGGGAGGTTATTTTAGTGGTGATGGTATGGTGGTGTTATTGGCACAGTGTGAGGTTATTTTAGTGGTGATGGTATGGTGGTGTTATGGCACAGTGAGAGGTTATTTTAGTGGTGATAGTATGGTGGTGTTATTGGCTCTGTTATTTTAGTGGTGATAGTATGGTGGTGTTATTGGCTGTGATAGTATGGTGGTGTTATTGGCTCTGTTATTTTAGTGGTGATAGTATGGTGGTGTTATTGGCACAGTGGGAGGTTATTTTAGTGGTGATAGTATGGTGGTGTTATTGTGGGAGGTTATTTTAGTGGTGATGGTATGGTGGTGTTATTGGCACAGTGGTGAGGTTATTTTAGTGGTGATAGTATGGTGGTGTTATTGGCTCAGTGGGAGGTTATTTTAGTGGTGGTAGTATGGTGGTGTTATTGGCTCGGTTATTTTAGTGGTGACAGTATGGTGGTGTTATTGGCACAGTGGGAGGTTATTTTAGTGGTGGTAGTATGGTGGTGTTATTGACTCGGTTATTTTAGTGGTGATAGTATGGTGGTGTTATTGGCACAGTGGGAGGTTATTTTAGTGGTGATAGTATGGTGGTGTTATTGACTCGGTTATTTTAGTGGTGATAGTATGGTGGTGTTATTGGCACAGTGGTGAGGTTATTTTAATGGGTATGGTGGTGTTATTGGCACAGTGGTGAGGTTATTTTAGTGGGTATGGTGGTGTTATTGGCACAGTGGGAGGTTATTTTAGTGGTGATAGTATGGTGGTGTTATTGGCTCAGTGGGAGGTTATTTTAGTGGTGATAGTATGGTGGTGTTATTGGCTCAGTGGGAGGTTATTTTAGTGGTGATAGTATGGTGGTGTTATTGGCTCGGTTATTTTAGTGGTGACAGTATGGTGGTGTTATTGGCTCGGTTATTTTAGTGGTGATCGTATGGTGGTGTTATTGGCTCAGTGGGAGGTTATTTTAGTGGTGACAGTATGGTGGTGTTATTGGCTCAGTGGTGAGGTTATTTTAGTGGTGATAGTATGGTGGTGTTATTGGCTCAGTGGGAGGTTATTTTAGTGGTGATGGTATGGTGGTGTTATTGGCTCAGTGGGAGGTTATTTTAATGTTGATGGTATGGTGGTGTTATTGGCACAGTGGGAGGTTATTTTAGTGGTGATAGTATGGTGGTGTTATTGACTCGGTTATTTTAGTGGTGGTAGTATGGTGGTGTTATTGGCACAGTGGGAGGTTATTTTAGTGGTGGTAGTATGGTGGTGTTATTGGCTCAGTGGGAGGTTATTTTAGTGGTGATAGTATGGTGGTGTTATTGGCTCGGTTATTTTAGTGGTGATAGTATGGTGGTGTTATTGGCTCGGTTATTTTAGTGGTGATAGTATGGTGGTGTTATTGGCACAGTGAGAGGTTATTTTAGTGGTGATAGTATGGTGGTGTTATTGGCTCAGTGGGAGGTTATTTTAGTGGTGATGGTATGGTGGTGTTATTGGCACAGTGTGAGGTTATTTTAGTGGTGATGGTATGGTGGTGTTATTGGCACAGTGAGAGGTTATTTTAGTGGTGATAGTATGGTGGTGTTATTGGCTCTGTTATTTTAGTGGTGATAGTATGGTGGTGTTATTGGCTCTGTTATTTTAGTGGTGATAGTATGGTGGTGTTATTGGCACAGTGGGAGGTTATTTTAGTGGTGATAGTATGGTGGTGTTATTGGCTCGGTTATTTTAGTGGTGATGGTATGGTGGTGTTATTGGCACAGTGGTGAGGTTATTTTAGTGGTGATAGTATGGTGGTGTTATTGGCTCAGTGGGAGGTTATTTTAGTGGTGGTAGTATGGTGGTGTTATTGGCTCGGTTATTTTAGTGGTGACAGTATGGTGGTGTTATTGGCACAGTGGGAAGTTATTTTAGTGGTGGTAGTATGGTGGTGTTATTGGCACAGTGGGAGGTTATTTTAGTGGTGATAGTATGGTGGTGTTATTGACTCGGTTATTTTAGTGGTGATAGTATGGTGGTGTTATTGGCACAGTGGTGAGGTTATTTTAATGGGTATGGTGGTGTTATTGGCACAGTGGTGAGGTTATTTTAGTGGGTATGGTGGTGTTATTGGCACAGTGGGGGGTTATTTTAGTGGTGGTAGTATGGTGGTGTTATTGGCTCAGTGGGAGGTTATTTTAGTGGTGATGGTATGGTGGTGTTATTGGCACAGTGGGAGGTTATTTTAGTGGTGATAGTATGGTGGTGTTATTGGCACAGTGGTGAGGTTATTTTAGTGGGTATGGTGGTGTTATTGGCACAGTGGGAGGTTATTTTAGTGGCGATAGTATGGTGGTGTTATTGGCTCGGTTATTTTAGTGGTGATAGTATGGTGGTGTTATTGGCTCAGTGGGAGGTTATTTTAGTGGTGATAGTATGGTGGTGTTATTGGCTCGGTTATTTTAGTGGTGACAGTATGGTGGTGTTATTGGCTCAGTGGGAGGTTATTTTAATGTTGATGGTATGGTGGTGTTATTGGCACAGTGGGAGGTTATTTTAGTGGTGATAGTATGGTGGTGTTATTGACTCGGTTATTTTAGTGGTGGTAGTATGGTGGTGTTATTGGCACAGTGGGAGGTTATTTTAGTGGTGGTAGTATGGTGGTGTTATTGGCTCAGTGGGAGGTTATTTTAGTGGTGATAGTATGGTGGTGTTATTGGCTCGGTTATTTTAGTGGTGATAGTATGGTGGTGTTATTGGCTCGGTTATTTTAGTGGTGATAGTATGGTGGTGTTATTGGCACAGTGAGAGGTTATTTTAGTGGTGATAGTATGGTGGTGTTATTGGCTCAGTGGGAGGTTATTTTAGTGGTGATGGTATGGTGGTGTTATTGGCACAGTGTGAGGTTATTTTAGTGGTGATGGTATGGTGGTGTTATTGGCACAGTGAGAGGTTATTTTAGTGGTGATAGTATGGTGGTGTTATTGGCTCTGTTATTTTAGTGGTGATAGTATGGTGGTGTTATTGGCTCTGTTATTTTAGTGGTGATAGTATGGTGGTGTTATTGGCACAGTGGGAGGTTATTTTAGTGGTGATAGTATGGTGGTGTTATTGGCTCGGTTATTTTAGTGGTGATGGTATGGTGGTGTTATTGGCACAGTGGTGAGGTTATTTTAGTGGTGATAGTATGGTGGTGTTATTGGCTCAGTGGGAGGTTATTTTAGTGGTGGTAGTATGGTGGTGTTATTGGCTCGGTTATTTTAGTGGTGATAGTATGGTGGTGTTATTGGCACAGTGGTGAGGTTATTTTAATGGGTATGGTGGTGTTATTGGCACAGTGGTGAGGTTATTTTAGTGGGTATGGTGGTGTTATTGGCACAGTGGGGGGTTATTTTAGTGGTGGTAGTATGGTGGTGTTATTGGCTCAGTGGGAGGTTATTTTAGTGGTGATGGTATGGTGGTGTTATTGGCACAGTGGGAGGTTATTTTAGTGGTGATAGTATGGTGGTGTTATTGACTCGGTTATTTTAGTGGTGATAGTATGGTGGTGTTATTGGCTCAGTGGGAGGTTATTTTAGTGGTGGTAGTATGGTGGTGTTATTGACTCGGTTATTTTAGTGGCGGTAGTATGGTGGTGTTATTGGCACAGTGGGAGGTTATTTTAGTGGTGGTAGTATGGTGGTGTTATTGACTCGGTTATTTTAGTGGTGATAGTATGGTGGTGTTATTGGCTCAGTGGGAGGTTATTTTAGTGGTGATGGTATGGTGGTGTTATTGGCACAGTGGGAGGTTATTTTAGTGGTGATAGTATGGTGGTGTTATTGACTCGGTTATTTTAGTGGTGATAGTATGGTGGTGTTATTGGCACAGTGGTGAGGTTATTTTAATGGGTATGGTGGTGTTATTGGCACAGTGGTGAGGTTATTTTAGTGGGTATGGTGGTGTTATTGGCACAGTGGGGGGTTATTTTAGTGGTGGTAGTATGGTGGTGTTATTGGCTCAGTGGGAGGTTATTTTAGTGGTGATGGTATGGTGGTGTTATTGGCACAGTGGGAGGTTATTTTAGTGGTGATAGTATGGTGGTATTGACTCGGTTATTTTAGTGGTGGTAGTATGGTGGTGTTATTGGCACAGTGGGAGGTTATTTTAGTGGTGGTAGTATGGTGGTGTTATTGACTCGGTTATTTTAGTGGTGATAGTATGGTGGTGTTATTGGCTCAGTGGGAGGTTATTTTAGTGGTGATGGTATGGTGGTGTTATTGGCACAGTGGGAGGTTATTTTAGTGGCGATAGTATGGTGGTGTTATTGGCTCGGTTATTTTAGTGGTGACAGTATGGTGGTGTTATTGGCTCAGTGGTGAGGTTATTTTAGTGGTGATAGTATGGTGGTGTTATTGGCACAGTGGGGGGTTATTTTAGTGGTGGTAGTATGGTGGTGTTATTGGCTCAGTGGGAGGTTATTTTAGTGGTGATGGTATGGTGGTGTTATTGGCACAGTGGGAGGTTATTTTAGTGTTGATAGTATGGTGGTGTTATTGACTCGGTTATTTTAGTGGTGGTAGTATGGTGGTGTTATTGGCACACTGGTGAGGTTATTTTAGTGGTGGTAGAATGGTGGTGTTATTGGCACAGTGGGAGGTTATTTTAGTGGTGATAGTATGGTGGTGTTATTGACTCGGTTATTTTAGTGGTGATAGTATGGTGGTGTTATTGGCACACTGGTGAGGTTATTTTAGTGGTGATAGTATGGTGGTGTTATTGGCACAGTGGGAGGTTATTTTAGTGGTGGTAGTATGGTGGTGTTATTGGCACAGTGGGAGGTTATTTTAGTGGTGATAGTATGGTGGTGTTATTGGCAGTGGGAGGTTATTTTAGTGGTGATACAGTGGTGAGGTTATTTTAATGGGTATGGTGGTGTTATTGGCTCAGTGGGAGGTTATTTTAGTGGTGATAGTATGGTGGTGTTATTGGCTCGGTTATTTTAGTGGTGACAGTATGGTGGTGTTATTGGCTCAGTGGTGAGGTTATTTTAGTGGTGATAGTATGGTGGTGTTATTGGCACAGTGGGGGGTTATTTTAGTGGTGGTAGTATGGTGGTGTTATTGGCTCAGTGGGAGGTTATTTTAGTGGTGATGGTATGGTGGTGTTATTGGCACAGTGGGAGGTTATTTTAGTGGTGGTAGTATGGTGGTGTTATTGGCACAGTGGGAGGTTATTTTAGTGGTGATAGTATGGTGGTGTTATTGGCTCGGTTATTTTAGTGGTGATAGTATGGTGGTGTTATTGGCACAGTGGTGAGGTTATTTTAGTGGTGATAGTATGGTGGTCGCTCTGGATAAGAGCGTCTGCTAAATGACTTAAATGTAAATGTAAATGTGGTGTTATTGGCTCGGTTATTTTAGTGGTGATAGTATGGTGGTGTTATTGGCTCGGTTATTTTAGTGGTGACAGTATGGTGGTGTTATTGGCACAGTGGTGAGGTTATTTTAGTGGTGATAGTATGGTGGTGTTATTGGCTCGGTTATTTTAGTGGTGATAGTATGGTGGTGTTATTGGCTCAGTGGGAGGTTATTTTAGTAGGGGTAGTATGGTGGTGTTATTGGCTCGGTTATTTTAGTGGTGATGGTATGGTGGTGTTATTGGCACAGTGGGAGGTTATTTTAGTGGTGATAGTATGGTGGTGTTATTGGCTCAGTGGGAGGTTATTTTAGTGGTGGTAGTATGGTGGTGTTATTGGCTCGGTTATTTTAGTGGTGACAGTATGGTGGTGTTATTGGCACAGTGGGAGGTTATTTTAGTGGTGGTAGTATGGTGGTGTTATTGGCACACTGGTGAGGTTATTTTAGTGGTGATAGTATGGTGGTGTTATTGGCACAGTGGTGAGGTTATTTTAGTGGGTATGGTGGTGTTATTGGCACAGTGGGAGGTTATTTTAGTGGCGATAGTATGGTGGTGTTATTGGCTCGGTTATTTTAGTGGTGATAGTATGGTGGTGTTATTGGCACAGTGGGAGGTTATTTTAGTGGTGATGGTATGGTGGTGGTATTGTCACGGTGGGGGGTTATTTTAGTGGTGATAGTATGGTGGTGTTATTGGCTCAGTGGGAGGTTATTTTAGTGGTGATAGTATAGCTCTGTTATAGTAGTGATGGTGTCACCATGTGGTGATAGTATGGTGGTGTTATAGTAGTGTCACCATGAGGTGATAGTATGGTGGTGTTATAGTAGTGTCACCATGAGGTGATAGTATAGCTCTGTTATAGTAGTGTCACCATGTGGTGATAGTATGGTGGTGTTATAGTAGTGTCACCATGTGGTGATAGTATGGTGGTGTTATAGTAGTGTCACCATGTGGTGATAGTATGGTGGTGTTATAGTAGTGATGGTGTCACCATGTGGTGATAGTATGGTGGTGTTATAGTAGTGATGGTGTCACCATGTGGTGATAGTATAGCTCTGTTATAGTAGTGATGGTGTCACCATGAGGTGATAGTATGGTGGTGTTATAGTAGTGTCACCAAGTGGTGATGGTATAGCTCTGTTATAGTAGTGATGGTGTAACCATGTGGTGATAGTATGGTGCTGTTATAGTAGTGTCACCAAGTGGTGATAGTATGGTGGTGTTATAGTAGTGTCACCATGTGGTGATAGTATATCTCTGTTATAGTAGTGATGGTGTCACCATGAGGTGATAGTATGGTGGTGTTATAGTAGTGATGGTGTCACCATGTGGTGATTGTATGGTGGTGTTATAGTAGTGTCACCATGTGGTGATAGTATGGTGGTGTTATAGTAGTGTCACCATGTGGTGATAGTATGGTGGTGTTATAGTAGTGTCACCATGTGGTGATAGTATGGTGGTGTTATAGTAGTGTCACCATGTGGTGATAGTATGGTGGTGTTATAGTAGTGATGGTGTCACCATGTGGTGATAGTATGGTGGTGTTATAGTAGTGTCACCATGAGGTGATAGTATGGCTCTGTTATAGTAGTGATGGTGTCACCATGTGGTGATAGTATGGTGGTGTTATAGTAGTGTCACCATGTGGTGATAGTATGTGCTGGTGTGATATAGTAGTGTTATGTAGTGTCACCATGTGGTGAGTAGTATGGTGTCACCATGTTATAGTATGGTGTGGTGTCACCATGTGGTGATAGTATGGCTCTGTTATAGTAGTGATGGTGTCACCATGTGGTGATAGTATGGTGGTGTTATAGTAGTGATGGTGTCACCATGTGGTGATAGTATGGTGGTGTTATAGTAGTGATGGTGTCACCATGTGGTGATAGTATGGTGGTGTTATAGTAGTGTCACCATGAGGTGATAGTATGGTGGTGTTATAGTAGTGATGGTGTCACCATGTGGTGATAGTATGGTGGTGTTATAGTAGTGTCACCATGAGGTGATAGTATGGTGGTGTTATAGTAGTGATGGTGTCACCATGTGGTGATAGTATGGTGGTGTTATAGTAGTGTCACCATGTGGTGATAGTATGGTGGTGTTATAGTAGTGTCACCATGAGGTGATAGTATAGCTCTGTTATAGTAGTGATGGTGTCACCATGTGGTGATAGTATGGTGGTGTTATAGTAGTGATGGTGTCACCATGAGGTGATAGTATAGCTCTGTTATAGTAGTGATGGTGTCACCATGTGGTGATAGTATGGTGGTGTTATAGTAGTGTCACCATAGTATGGTGGTGTTATAGTAGTGTCACCATAGTATGGTGGTGTTGTCATATGGTGGGTTATGGTGACACCCAGGGGCCTCTTTCAGTGTTACAAACCACCAAGGTCCAAATAAATGAATCTTGAACACAGCGTAGGGGCCGGCGGCGCTCAGTAAACCAGTTGTTCCAGGTAATGGGTTTTTGTCAAATGTTCCGTGTCAATGGTTTAAAGTAGTCCTAGGATCGTATGGTTTGTTCAACTTTGAACTCGATGGTTTCTCCTTGACATACACTCATTTTTTTTAAACTTAAAAATGTATTCGCTATTCCGTTAGGTGGAGTTACCCTATTCTATTCTAGATCTTACTCGCTCTCTCCTCATCCTTCTCTCATCCTTCTCCCCTCTCATCTCCTCTCTCATCCTTCTCCCCTCTCATCCTTCTCATTCTCCTCTCCTTCTCATTCTCCTCTCCTTCTCATTCTCCTCTCCTTCTCCCCTCTCATCCTCCTCTCCAGTGTTCCTAACTCGTGCCCGGCCAGTCCAAGGGGTGCGGGGTCATCGGGTTATCGCTACGGACGCAACGTGACATCTGACCTCCAGCTGGCTGCGGAGTTCGCTGCCAAGGCTGTCTCCGAGCAACAGCGGGGCGTTGCCGAGCAACACGGAGAGTCCGGCGGCGGAGACAGCCCCAAGGTATACTTCACTCTGTGTGTGTGTGTGTGTGTGTGTGTGTGTGTGTGTGTGTGTGTGTGTGTGTGTGTGTATATATATTAACCCCTCTCTCCTGTCTTATCCAGGATGAATCTAAGCCTCCCTACTCGTACGCCCAGTTGATAGTCCAGGCCATCTCTTCAGCACCAGACCGACAGCTGACCCTGTCTGGAATCTACACACACATCACCAAACACTACCCCTACTATCGCACTGCAGACAAGGGCTGGCAGGTAACTAGACACATCACCTACCACTGCTACCAGGTAGCTAGACACATCACCTACCCCTACTACCAGGTAACTAGACACATCACCTACCCCTACTACCAGGTAACTAGACACATCACCTACCACTACTACCAGGTAACTAGACACATCACCTACCCCTACTACCAGGTAACTAGACACATCACCTACCACTACTACCAGGTAACTAGACACATCACCTACCCCTACTACCAGGTAACTAGACACATCACCTACCCCTACTACCAGGTAACTAGACACATCACCTACCCCTACCACTACTACCAGGTAACTAGACACATCACCTCCCCCTACTACCAGGTAACTAGACACATCACCTACCACTACCCCTACTACCAGGTAACTAGACACATCACCTACCCCTACTACCAGGTAACTAGACACATCACCTCCCCCTACTACCAGGTAACTAGACACATCACCTACCCCTACTACCAGGTAACTAGACACATCACCTACCACTACTACCAGGTAACTAGACACATCACCTACCACTACTACCAGGTAACTAGACACATCACCTACCACTACTACCAGGTAACTAGACACATCACCTACCCCTACCACTACCCCTACTACCAGGTAGCTAGACACATCACCTACCATTACCCCTACTACCAGGTAACTAGACACATCACCTACCCCTACTACCAGGTAACTAGACACATCACCTACCACTACCCCTACTACCAGGTAACTAGACACATCACCTACCCCTACTACCAGGTAACTAGACACATCACCTACCCCTACTACCAGGTAACTAGACACATCACCTACCACTACCCCTACTACCAGGTAACTAGACACATCACCTACCCCTACTACCAGGTAACTAGACACATCACCTACCCCTACCACTACCCCTACTACCAGGTAACTAGACACATCACCTACCCCTACTACCAGGTAACTAGACACATCACCTACCACTACCCCTACTACCAGGTAACTAGACACATCACCTACCACTACCCCTACTACCAGGTAACTAGACACATCACCTACCCCTACTACCAGGTAACTAGACACATCACCTACCACTACTACCAGGTAACTAGACACATCACCTACCCCTACTACCAGGTAACTAGACACATCACCTACCACTACTACCAGGTAACTAGACACATCACCTCCCCCTACTACCAGGTAACTAGACACATCACCTCCCCCTACTACCAGGTAACTAGACACATCACCTACCACTACTACCAGGTAACTAGACACATCACCTACCCCTACTACCAGGTAACTAGACACATCACCTACCACTACTACCAGGTAACTAGACACATCACCTCCCCCTACTACCAGGTAACTAGACACATCACCTCCCCCTACTACCAGGTAACTAGACACATCACCTACCACTACCCCTACTACCAGGTAACTAGACCCATCACCTACCCCTACTACCAGGTAACTAGACACATCACCTACCCCTACTACCAGGTAACTAGACACATCACCTACCACTACTACCAGGTAACTAGACACATCACCTACCACTACTACCAGGTAACTAGACACATCACCTACCACTACTACCAGGTAACTAGACACATCACCTACCACTACCACTACTACCAGGTAACTAGACACATCACCTACCACTACTACCAGGTAACTAGACACATCACCTACCCCTACTATCAGGTAACTAGACACATCACCTACCACTACCCCTACTACCAGGTAACTAGACACATCACCTACCCCTACTACCAGGTAACTAGACACATCACCTACCCCTACTACCAGGTAACTAGACACATCACCTACCCCTACTACCAGGTAACTAGACACATCACCTACCACTACCCCTACTACCAGGTAACTAGACACGTCACCTACCCCTACTACCAGGTAACTAGACACATCACCTACCACTACCCCTACTACCAGGTAACTAGACACATCACCTACGCCTACTACCAGGTAACTAGACACATCACCTACCCCTACTACCAGGTAACTAGACACATCACCACTACCCCTACTACCAGGTAACTAGACACGTCACCTACCCCTACTACCAGGTAACTAGACACATCACCTACCACTACCCCTACTACCAGGTAACTAGACACATCACCTACCACTACTACCAGGTAACTAGACACATCACCTACCCCTACTACCAGGTAACTAGACACATCACCTACCACTACCCTACTACCAGGTAACTAGACACATCACCTACCCCTACTACCAGGTAGCTAGACACATCACCTACCACTACCACTACTACCAGGTAGCTAGACACATCACCTACCCCTACTACCAGGTAACTAGACACATCACCTACCCCTACCACTACCCCTACTACCAGGTAACTAGACACATCACCTACCCCTACTACCAGGTAACTAGACACATCACCTACCACTACCCCTACTACCAGGTAGCTAGACACATCACCTCCCCCTACTACCAGGTAACTAGACACATCACCTACCACTACTACCAGGTAGCTAGACACATCACCTACCACTACTACCAGGTAGCTAGACACATCACCTACCACTACTACCAGGTAACTAGACACATCACCTACCACTACCCCTACTACCAGGTAGCTAGACACATCACCTCCCCCTACTACCAGGTAACTAGACACATCACCTACCCCTACTACCAGGTAGCTAGACACATCACCTACCACTACTACCAGGTAGCTAGACACATCACCTACCACTACTACCAGGTAACTAGACACATCACACACACTCACCTACCACTACTACCAGGTAACTAGACACATCACACTACTACCAGGTAACTAGACACATCACCTACCCCTACTACCAGGTAACTAGACACATCACCTACCCCTACTACCAGGTAACTAGACATCATCACCACTACCCCTACTACCAGGTAACTAGACACATCACCTACCACTACTACCAGGTAACTAGACACATCACCTACCACTACCCCTACTACCAGGTAACTAGACACATCACCTACCACTACCCCTACTACCAGGTAACTAGACACATCACCTACCCCTACTACCAGGTAACTAGACACATCACCTACCCCTACTACCAGGTAACTAGACACATCACCTACCACTACTACCAGGTAACTAGACACATCACCTACCCCTACTACCAGGTAACTAGACACATCACCTCCCACTACCCCTACTACCAGGTAACTGGACACATCACCTACCACTACCCCTACTACCAGGTAACTAGACACATCACCTCCCCCTACTACCAGGTAACTAGACACATCACCTCCCCCTACTACCAGGTAACTAGACACATCACCTCCCCCTACTACCAGGTAACTAGACACATCACCTACCACTACCCCTACTACCAGGTAACTAGACACATCACCTACCACTACCCCTACTACCAGGTAACTAGACACATCACCTACCACTACTACCAGGTAACTAGACACATCACCTCCCCCTACTACCAGGTAACTAGACACATCACCTCCCCCTACTACCAGGTAACTAGACACATCACCTCCCCCTACTACCAGGTAACTAGACACATCACCTCCCCTACTACCAGGTAACTAGACACATCACTAGACACATCACCACTACTACCAGGTAACTAGACACATCACCTCCCCCTACTACCAGGTAACTAGACACATCACCTACCACTACCCCTACTACCAGGTAACTAGACACATCACCTACCCCTACTACCAGGTAACTAGACACATCACCTACCCCTACTACCAGGTAACTAGACACATCACCTACCACTACTACCAGGTAACTAGACACATCACCTACCCCTACTACCAGGTAACTAGACACATCACCTACCACTACCCCTACTACCAGGTAACTAGACACATCACCTACCCCTACTACCAGGTAACTAGACACATCACCTACCCCTACCACTACTACCAGGTAACTAGACACATCACCTACCACTACTACCAGGTAACTAGACACATCACCTACCCCTACTACCAGGTAACTAGACACATCACCTCCCCCTACTACCAGGTAACTAGACACATCACCTACCCCTACTACCAGGTAACTAGACACATCACCTACCACTACCCCTACTACCAGGTAACTAGACACGTCACCTACCCCTACTACCAGGTAACTAGACACATCACCTCCCCCTACTACCAGGTAACTAGACACATCACCTACCACTACCCCTACTACCAGGTGACTAGACACATCACCTACCCCTACTACCAGGTAACTAGACACATCACCTACCCCTACTACCAGGTAACTAGACACATCACCTACCACTACCCCTACTACCAGGTAACTAGACACATCACCTACCACTACCCCTACTACCAGGTAACTAGACACATCACCTACCACTACTACCAGGTAACTAGACACATCACCTACCCCTACTACCAGGTAGCTAGACACATCACCTACCACTACCCTACTACCAGGTAACTAGACCCATCACCTACCACTACTACCAGGTAACTAGACACATCACCTACCACTACTACCAGGTAACTAGACACATCACCTACCACTACCCCTACTACCAGGTAGCTAGACACATCACCTACCACTACCCCTACTACCAGGTAACTAGACACATCACCTACCCCTACTACCAGGTAACTAGACACATCACCTACCACTACTACCAGGTAACTAGGTGTTTGATATAATGTTGTGTTCCCTCTCCGAAGTATCACCAACTCTCCTCCCCTTCCTCTGTTCCCAGAACTCGATCCGCCACAACCTGTCTCTGAACCGTTACTTCCTGAAGGTGGCTCGTAGCCAGGAGGAGCCTGGCAAAGGTAGTTTCTGGCGCGTGGACTCGGCCTCCGAGGGCAAGCTGGTGGAACAAGCCTTCAGGAAGAGACGACAGAGGGGCGTGGCCTGCTTCCGCACGCCGTTCGGACCGCTCTCGTCCAGGTACGACCCCTGAACCCTGACCTCTAGCTAATCCCTGACCTCTAGCTAATCCCTGACCTCTAGCTAATCCCTGATCTCTAGCTGACCTCTAGCTAATCCCTGATCTCTATCTGACCTCTAGCTAATCCCTGACCTCTAGCTAATCCCTGACCTCTAGCTGACCTCTAGCTAATACCTGACCTCTAGCTGACCTCTAGCTAATTCCTGACTTCTAGCTGACCTCTAGCTAATCAAGTTCGTGACGAGCAACTGTTAGTAGATCCAGGTGTGTTATAGTGCAGGGTTGTAGTAAAATCCTGCACACACAGTAGCTTCTCTTCAGACCCTCCACGATGTATTGACCTGTAAACCCTCAGATAAACAGTTATAATCTGTCTGTTTCTGCCTCTGTTTAACTCCCTTTGTCCTCTCTCTCTGTCCTCTCCTCTCTGTCCTCTCTCTCTGTCCTCTCTCTCTGTCCTCTCCTCTCTGTCCTCTCTCTCTGTCCTCTCTCTCTGTCCTCTCTCTCTGTCCTCTCCTCTCTGTCCTCTCTCTCTGTCCTCTCTCTCTGTCCTCTCTCTCTGTCCTCTCTCTCTGTCCTCTCTCTCTGTCCTCTCCTCTCTGTCTCTCTCTGTCCTCTCTCTCTGTCCTCTCTCTCTGTCCTCTCTCTCTGTCCTCTCTCTCTGTCCTCTCTCTCTGTCCTCTCTCTCTGTCCTCTCCTCTCTGTCAGTTAAACAGTTATAATCCTTCTTTCTATTTAACTCTCTCCCCTCTGTCCTCTCTCCTCTTCTTCTGCTTTCGTTTGATTGGATAGAACAAAGTAAGTCTCTCTCTCTCTCAGTAAGGTGTGATTGGATAGAACAAAGTAAGTCTCTCTCTCTCTCAGTAAGGTGTGATTGGATAGAACAAAGTAAGTCTCTCTCTCTCAGTAAGGTGTGATTGGATAGAACAAAGTAAGTCTCTCTCTCTCTCAGTAAGGTGTGTGTCTGAAACAATCCTGGAGTGTGTGTTCGCTCTCACCTTATGAAAAGTCCCATTCTCAGTCCCGCTGGGGGGGGTGTTGTGTTTGCAGTGTGTTAATGCCCTAACCATTCCCCCTCTCTAGGAGTGCCCCAGCCTCCCCCACCCACCAGGGTCTTCTCTCCCCTCCCTCCAGTGGTCTTCAGACCCCAGAGTGTCTCTCTAGAGAGGGATCTCCGCTGTCTCACCACCACGACCTCGCTCACAAACTGGCCTCCGTACCAGAGTACAGATATACACAGAGCGCCCCAGGTAGGGACACATCTACACCATAACCTGTCCTCCTCACTAGATACAGAGCTCCCCAGGTAGGGACACATCTACACCATAACCTGTCCTCCTCACTAGATACAGAGCGCCCCAGGTAGGGACACATCTACACCATAACCTGTCCTCCTCACTAGATACAGAGCTCCCCAGGTAGGGACACATCTACACCATAACCTGTCCTCACTAGATACAGAGCTCCCCAGGTAGGGACACATCTACACCATAACCTGTCCTCCTCACTAGATACAGAGCTCCCCAGGTAGGGACACTCTACACCTAACCTGTCTCCTCTAGATACAGAGCTCCCCAGGTAGGGACACATCTGATTGGATAGAACAAGCTCCCCAGGTAGGGACACATCTACACCATAACCTGTCCCTCACAGTACAGAGCTGTGATTGTCCTCACTAGAACAAAGTAAGTCTACACCATAACCTGTCCTCTCACTAGATGCAGTGTGATCCCCAGGTAGGGAACAAAGTAAGTCCTCCTCTAGATACAGAGCTCCCCAGGTAGGGACACATCTGATTGTCCTCATAGAACAGAAGGTAGGGACACATCTCACCATAACCTGTCCTCACTAGATACAGAGCTCCCCAGGTAGGGACACATCTACACCATAACCTGTCCTCCTCAGTAAGGCTGTAGGGATTGGATAAGTCCTCACAAGAGCTCCCCAAGCACATCTACACCATAACCTGTCTCCTCACAGATACAGAGCTGTGATTGGTAGGGACACAACACCATAAGTCCTCCTCTCTAGATACAGAGCTCCCCAGGTAGGGACACAACACCATAACCTGTCCTCCTCACTAGATACAGAGCTGTAGGGACACATCTACACCATAACCTGTCCTCACTAGATACAGAGCTCCCAGGTAGGGACACATCTACACCATAACCTGTCCTCACTAGATACAGAACTACCCAGGTAGGGACACATCTACACCATAACCTGTCCTGATTAGATAGAGCTCCCCAGGTAGGGACACATCTACACCATAACCTGTCCTCCTGATTGGATAGACCCAGGTAGTCATCTACACCATAGTGTCCTCACTAGATACAGAGCTTGGTAGGGACACACCATAACCTGTCCTCTCACTAAGGTGTGATTGGATAGGGACACATCTACACCATAACCTGTCCTCCTCACTAAGCTCCCCAGGTAGGGACACATCTACACCATAACCTCCTCACTAGATACAGGGCTCCCCAGGTAGGGACACATCTACACCATAACCTGTCCTCCTCACTAGTAGAGCTGTGATTGGACACATCTACACCATAATGTCCTCACACAGAGCTCCCCAGGTAGGGACACATCTACACCCATATACCTGTCATCTACACCATAACCTCTAGATACAGACCTCCCCAGGTAGGGATTGGACTAGAACAGAGCTCCCCAGGTAGGGACACATCTACACCATAACCTGTCCTCACAGATACAGAGTGTGATTGGACACATCTACACCATAACCTGTCCCCACTAGAAAGAGCTCCCCAGGTAGGGACACATCTCATAACCTGTCCTCACTAGATACAGGTCCCCAGGTAGGGACACATTGGATAGAACAAAGTAACATCTACACCATAACCTGTCCTCCTCACTAGAGAGCTGTGTGTCCTCACTAGAACAAGCTCCCCAGGTAGGGACACATCTACACCATAACCTCCTCCTCCTCAGCTCCCCTAGATACAAAGCTCCCCAGGTAGGGGACACATCTACACCATAACCTGTCCTCACTAGATACAGAGCTCCCCATAACCTACACCATAACCTGTCCTCCTCACTAGATACAGAGCTCCCCAGGTAGGGACACATCTACACCATAACCTGTCCTCCTCACTAGATACAGAGCTCCCCAGGTAGGGACACATCTACACCATAACCTTCCTCCTCACTAGATACAGAGCTCCCCAGGTAGGGACACATCTACACCATAACCTGTCCTCACTAGATACAGAGCTCCCCAGGTAGGGACACATCTACACCATAACCTGTCCTCACTAGATACCTCCAGGTAGGGACACATCTACACCATAACCTGTCCCTCACTAGATACAGAGCTCCCCAGGTAGGGACACATCTACACCCACCTGTCTCCCACTCAGATACAGAGCTCCCCAGGTAGGGACACATCTACACCATAACCTGTCCTCCTCCTAGATACAGAGCTCCCCAGGTAGGGACACATCTACACCATAACCTGTCCTCACTAGATACAGAGCTCCCCAGGTAGGGACACATCTACACCATAACCTGTCCTCCTCACTAGATACAGAGCTCCCCAGGTAGGGACACATCACCACCTGTCCTCACTACAGGGCTCCCCACACATCTAACCATAACCTGTCCTCCTCACTAGATACAGAGCTCCCCAGGTAGGGACACATCTACACCATAACCTGTCCTCCTCACTAGATACAGAGCTCCCCAGGTAGGGACACATCTACACCATAACCTGTCCTCCTCACTAGAGGTAGGGACACATCTACACCATAACCTGCTCCAGAGCTCCCCAGGTAGGGACACATCTACACCATAACCTGTCCTCCTCACTAGATACAGAGCTCCCCAGGTAGGGACACATCTACACCATAACCTGTCCTCACTAGATACAGAGCTCCCCAGGTAGGGACACATCTACACCATAACCTGTCCTCCTCACTAGATACAGAGCTCCCCAGGTAGGGACACATCTACACCATAACCTGTCCTCCTCACTAGATACAGAGCTCCCCAGGTAGGGACACATCTACACCATAACCTGTCCTCCTCACTAGATACAGAGCTCCCCAGGTAGGGACACATCTACACCATAACCTGTCCTCCTCACTAGATACAGAGGGACACATCTACACCATAACCTCCCCAGGTAGGGACACATCTACACCATAACCTGTCCTCACTAGATACAGAGCTCCCCAGGTAGGGACACATCTACACCATAACCTGTCCTCCTCACTAGATACAGAGCTCCCCAGGTAGGGACACATCTACACCATAACCTGTCCTCCTCACTAGATACAGAGCTCCCCAGGTAGGGACACATCTACACCATAACCTGTCCTCCTCACTAGATACAGAGCTCCCCAGGTAGGGACACATCTACACCATAACCTGTCCTCACTAGATACAGAGCTCCCCAGGTAGGGACACATCTACACCATAACCTGTCCTCCTCACTAGATACAGAGCTCCCCAGGTAGGGACACATCTACACCATAACCTGTCCTCACTAGATACAGGGCTCCCCAGGTAGGGACACATCTACACCATAACCTGTCCTCCTCACTAGATACAGAGCTCCCCAGGTAGGGACACATCTACACCATAACCTGTCCTCACTAGATACAGAGCTCCCCAGGTAGGGACACATCTACACCATAACCTGTCCTCCTCACTAGATACAGAGCTCCCCAGGTAGGGACACATCTACACCATAACCTGTCCTCCTCACTAGATACAGAGCTCCCCAGGTAGGGACACATCTACACCATAACCTGTCCTCCTCACTAGATACAGAGCTCCCCAGGTAGGGACACATCTACACCATAACCTGTCCTCACTAGATACAGAGCTCCCCAGGTAGGGACACATCTACACCATAACCTGTCCTCCTCACTAGATACAGAGCTCCCCAGGTAGGGACACATCTACACCATAACCTGTCCTCACTAGATACAGGGCTCCCCAGGTAGGGACACATCTACACCATAACCTGTCCTCCTCACTAGATACAGAGCTCCCCAGGTAGGGACACATCTACACCATAACCTGTCCTCACTAGATACAGAGCTCCCCAGGTAGGGACACATCTACACCATAACCTGTCCTCCTCACTAGATACAGAGCTCCCCAGGTAGGGACACATCTACACCATAACCTGTCCTCCTCACTAGATACAGACCTCCCCAGGTAGGGACACATCTACACCATAACCTGTCCTCCTCACTAGATACAGAGCGCCCCAGGTAGGGACACATCTACACCATAACCTGTCCTCACTAGATACAGAGCTCCCCAGGTAGGGACACATCTACACCATAACCTGTCCTCCTCACTAGATACAGAGCTCCCCAGGTAGGGACACATCTACACCATAACCTGTAGGGACACATCACCTAACCTGTCCTCACTAGATACAGAGCTCCCCAGGTAGGGACACATCTACACCATAACCTGTCCTCCTCACTAGACACAGAGCTCCCCAGGTAGGAAGGCCTCTACAGATGCTCAGACAACTAAAGACAGTGTTTGTGTTCCCCCCCCCCAGGTTCTCCAGTACATGGCCAGCCTGTGATCATGGCCGCCCCGCCCCACCCCCTGCCCTCGGGGATGGGTAAACCCCTGGCCTTGTTCTCAAGCCCCGGAGTCGCTGGGGGACAGACCCTCCACATGCTGCAGAGCCCACCCAACACCCTCACCATGCTCCGTCTGGTCACCACGGCTACGGCCTCCCACCCCCCAAACGGGTACATCCTCACCCCCGGCGGAGGCCAGAGTCGTGGTAATACCGGCGCTGGCCAGCAGGGAGCAGAGGGCACGGGCGAGCAGAGAGGTACGGCTAGATTGTGACCCCAATCCCAAATGAACCCTCCTAGACCCTACAATCTGAGAGGACTTGACCAGTGATTAGTTATATGGCAATAGTTCTACCTCGCCCTCTGATAGGCTAGGTAGAAATGGAACCATATTGCTTACACCAATCAAATCCTTTGAAATCTCCACGATGTATTGTGCTGAAGGTTTATAGGGTTCCTTATGGATCTGATGCTGTGTATAAATGGTCCCTTCTGGGAAAGTATTAGTAAAATTATTATATATTAGTAAAGCCCCCTTGACTTTTTCAACATTTTGTGTTACAGCCTTATTCTTTAAAAATAAATATATATATATTACAAAAATACTCAATCTACACACAATACCCCATAATGAGAAAGCAAAAAAATAATATTTTTTCACATTTGTGCAAATGTGAATATATATATATATCTGGTCTGAATACTGTATGTTCTACATATTTCTCACCCAAATCAAATTGTATTTGTCACATTCGCCGAATACAACAGGTGTAGTAGACCTTACGGTGACTAACAATGCAGTTTGAAGAAAAATAAGTGATTAAAAAAAAAGTAATTTCCAATATATTTCTCCCCCAGACATGAGGTGTGTCTGTCTGTCTGTGTGTGTCTGTGTGTCTGTCTGTGTCTGTCTGTGTGTAGTGTGTGTGTGTCTGTCTGTCTGTCTGTGTGTAGTGTGTGTGTCTGTCTGTCTGTGTCTGTGTGTGTGTGTGTCTGTCTGTGTGTGTAGTGTGTGTGTGTGTAGTGTGTGTGTGTCAGACAGACAGACAGACAGACTGTCTGTGTGTCTCTCTGTCTGTGTGTAGTGTGTGTGTGTGTGTCTGTCTGTCTGTCTGTGTGTAGTGTGTGTGTGTCTGTGTGTGTGTGTCTGTCTGTCTGTGTGTCTGTCTGTCTGTGTGTAGTGTGTGTGTGTCTGTCTGTGTGTCTGTCTGTCTGTGTGTGTGTCTGTCTGTCTGTGTGTAGTGTGTGTCTGTCTGTCTGTCTGTGTGTAGTGT
>NW_027039741.1:0-42500 GCF_034236695.1 Oncorhynchus nerka | reverse complement strand
TGTGTGTGTGTAGTGTGTGTGTGTGTGTAGTGTGTGTGTGTGTGTGTGTGTGTGTGTGTGTGTGTGTGTGTGTGTGTAGTGTGTCTGTATTTATTATTTTATTTACTTTTCTTTTTCACAGTTTTCTGCTGTTTTGTTTTTTATTATCAATCTGGTCGATTTTATTCGAAGTCTGACTTTTTCCTTTACCACCAAAATTAAAGTTGACATATATAGGTGTATAAAATAATCCAGGACCTCCTTTTCCCTGTTTTTATATATATATTTATATATGCAACAATTTCAAAGATTTTACTCAAGTTACAGTTCATATAAGGAAATGAGTCCATCTGAAATAAATTCATCTAATCTATGGATTTCCCATGACTGGGAACAAAGGCATCAGATATAATATATATATATATATATTATTAATATTATATTATTTATATATATTATAAATATTATATTATATTATTTATATTATAAATATTATATTATTTATATATATTATATATTATATTATATTATATTATTTATATTATCAATATTATATTATTTATATATATTATATTATTTATAAATATTATATTATTTATATATATTATATTATAAATATATTATATTATCAATATTATATTATTTATATATTATAAATATATATTATATTATTATATATATTTCACTTTAAAATTAAAATAAAACATGAAGGTGAGTCTGCAGGAAGAACTGGGACATTTTCATCTTCCAGGAACTGTGTACAGATCCAACATGGGGCTCTGGTACATTATCATGCTGAAACATGAGGTGACGGCTTCTCCAGCGAGGCCAGTGGCCATTTTGGCTTCCTCACGTTGGAGGTGGCTCATGGTAGAGAAATGAACATTCAATTCTCTGGCGGACATTCCCTGCAGTCAGCGGGCCAATTCCACGCTCCCTCAACTTGAGACGCCTGTTGCGTTGCGTTGTGATGTGTGACAAAACTGCACATTTTAGAGGGGCCTTTTATTGTCCCCAGCACAAGGTGCACCTGTGTAATGATCATGCCGTTTAATCGGCTTCTTGACATGCCACACCTTTCGGGTGGATGGAGTATCTTGACAAAGGAGAAATGCTCACTAACAGCGACGTAAACAAATTTGTGCACAAAATTTTATAGAAATCAGCATTTTTGTACGAATGGAACATCTTCTGGGATCTTTTAGTTCAGCTTCATGTAACAAAACACTTTACATGTTGTTTTCTATCGGTGTTAATATTAATTAATTAATTAATTATTATTATATTATTATTATTAATTATATTAATACATTTCTCCCCCAGACTCGCAGCAGCAGAACAGGGAGCGAGTGATCCAGTCGTTGGAGGGAGCTCAACAGGGGGCTCAGGGGTCAGAGGGGCGTGGCCTATCTCTGGGGCTGCACCAACTTCCTGTCCGCCCTGTCACTCAGAACGGCAAACACACCACCGCCATCGCCACGGCTACCGGCGTCGCCAACGCTTACGGTACGGCTACCTTAGCAACCGGTGTTTTTTTTGTTGTTGTTGACATGGTTGGTATGTTAATTTCATTTGATGCATGGTGAGTTATGTCTCATTATGGTGTTGTATTGGCTCTGTCCTTCCTCTTTCCTCTTCCTCAACTCCCCTCCCTCCCATCCCCCAGCTCTGACCAGTCCTCTCCAGATCCTGGCAGCCCAGGCCTCCAGCTCCCCCCCAGTCCTGGTGAGCAGACAGCCCAGCGCGGGGCCTGATGTTGGGCCGGAGGTGCCAGGCGACCCCCAGGCTAAGAGGCCTAAGATGGAGGAGGACGAGGCGGCTCCTCCCCCCATTCAGCAGCCAGTCATCGTGGCCATGAGTTCTCAGCCACACGACAACAGAATGTAGAACTGCTGAACTCTAACCCCTTGACCTGGTGTCTAGAGGAGGAGGAGGAGGAGGAGCCTCTGGGTGAACCATCTCACCAGTCTGACCCCTGGGTCCCAGTGTCTGCAGGTTCACCCCTTGACCTGGTGTCTAGAGGAGGAGGAGCCTCTGGGTGAACCATCTCACCAGTCTGACCCCTGGGTCCCAGTGTCTGCTGGTTCACCCCCTGACCTGGTGTCTAGAGGAGGTGGAGCCTCTCTGGGTGAACCATCTCACCAGTCTGACCCCTGGGTCCCAGTGTCTGCAGGTTCACCCCTTGACCTGGTGTCTAGAGGAGGAGGAGGAGGAGGAGCCTCTTTGGGTGAACCATCTCACCAGTCTGACCCCTGGGTCCCAGTGTCTGCTGGTTCACCCTCTGGCCCCTGGGTCCCAGTGTCTGCTGGTTCACCCTCTGACCCCTGGGTCCCCCAGGTGTCACCTAGTAGATAAAGGCTTGTGTCCCATAATGCCTCAGACCAGAGCCCTACCCCCAACATAGTGTACTGCTTCAGACCAGAGCCCTACTCCCAACATAGTGTACTGCTTCAGACCAGAGCCCTACTCCCAACATAGTGTACTGCTTCAGACCAGAGCCCTACTCCCAACATAGTGTACTGCTTCAGACCAGAACCCTACTCCCAACATAGTGTACTGCTTCAGACCAGAGCCCTACTGCTTCAGACCAGAGCCCTACCCCCAACGTAGTGTACTGCTTCAGACCAGAGCCCTACTCCCAACATAGTGTACTGCCTCAGAGCCCTACTCCCAACATAGTGTACTGCTTCAGACCAGAGCCCTACTCCCAACGTAGTGTACTGCCTCAGAGCCCTACTCCCAACATAGTGTACTGCTTCAGACCAGAGCCCTACTCCCAGACCAGAGCCCTACTCCCAACATAGTGTACTGCTTCAGACCAGAGCCCTACTCCCAACATAGTGTACTGCTTCAGACCAGAGCCCTACTCCCAACATAGTGTACTGCTTCAGACCAGAGCCCTGCTCCCAACATAGTGTACTGCTTCAGACCAGAGCCCTACTCCCAACATAGTGTACTGCTTCAGACCAGAGCCCTACTCCCAACATAGTGTACTGCTTCAGACCAGAGCCCTACTCCCAACATAGTGTACTGCTTCAGACCAGAGCCCTACTCCCAACATAGTGTACTGCTTCAGACCAGAGCCCTACTCCCAACATAGTGTACTGCTTCAGACCAGAGCCCTACTGCTTCAGACCAGAGCCCTACTGCTTTAGACCAGAGTCCTACCCCCAACGTAGTGTACTGCTTCAGACCAGAGCCCTACTGCTTCAGACCAGAGCCCTACCCCCAACGTAGTGTACTGCTTCAGACCAGAGCCCTACCCCCAACATAGTGTACTGCCTCAGACCAGAGCCCTACTGCTTCAGACCAGAGCCCTACTGCTTTAGACCAGAGTCCTACCCCCAACGTAGTGTACTGCTTCAGACCAGAGCCCTACTGCTTCAGACCAGAGCCCTACCCCCAACGTAGTGTACTGCTTCAGACCAGAGCCCTACCCCCAACATAGTGTACTGCTTCAGACCAGAGCCCTACTCCCAACATAGTGTACTGCTTCAGACCAGAGCCCTACTCCCAACATAGTGTACTGCTTCAGACCAGAGCCCTACTCCCAACATAGTGTACTGCCTCAGAGCCCTACTCCCAACATAGTGTACTGCTTCAGACCAGAGCCCTACTCCCAACGTAGTGTACTGCTTCAGACCAGAGCCCTACTCCCAACATAGTGTACTGCTTCAGACCAGAGCCCTACTCCCAACATAGTGTACTGCTTCAGACCAGAGCCCTACTCCCAACATAGTGTACTGCTTCAGACCAGAGCCCTACTCCCAACATAGTGTACTGCTTCAGACCAGAGCCCTACCCCCAACATAGTGTACTGCTTCAGACCAGAGCCCTACTCCCAACATAGTGTACTGCTTTACGTTTGAGGTAAGGACCAGCAGACACTGGGCTCAGGAGAGGAGGGGCCCTGCAGGACCCGGTGTGTGTTCGGAGGAGAGGAGAGGAGAGGAGGGAGGAAGAGAGGAAAGAGGAGAGGAGGGAGGAGGCTAATCTAATTTAGACGATCTGATTGTGTTTAATTTCATCATTAGAAGGTGCTGAGTTCTAACCTGGGTCAACGACACACTGCAAATACTCTGTACTATAATACTCTGTACTATAATACTCTGTGCTGTACTATAATACTCTGTACTATAATACTCTGTACTATAATACTCTGTACTATAATACTCTGTACTATAATATAATACTCTGTACTATAATATAATACTCTGTGCTATACTATAATACTCTGTACTATAATATAATACTCTGTACTATAATACTCTGTACTATAATATAATACTCTGTACTATAATACTCTGTACTATACTATAATACTCTGTACTATAATACTCTGTACTATACTATAATACTCTGTACTATACTATAATACGCTGTACTATAATACTCTGTACTATACTATAATACTCTGTACTATAATACTCTGTACTATAATATAATACTCTGTACTATAATATAATACTCTGTACTATAATACTCTGTACTATAATATAATACTCTGTACTATAATACTCTGTACTATACTATAATACTCTGTACTATAATACTCTGTACTATACTATAATACTCTGTACTATAATACTCTGTACTATACTATAATACTCTGTACTATAATACTCTGTACTATAATATAACTCTGTACTATAATATAATACTCTATATATATAATACTCTGTACTATAATACTCTGTACTATAATATAATACTCTGTACTATAATACTCTGTACTATAATATAATACTCTGTACTATAATACTCTGTACTATACTATAATACTCTGTACTATAATACTCTGTACTATACTATAATACGCTGTACTATAATACTCTGTACTATAATACTCTGTACTATACTATAATACTCTGTACTATAATACTCTGTACTATAATATAATACTCTGTACTATAATACTCTGTACTATACTATAATACTCTGTACTATAATACTCTGTACTATAATACTCTGTACTATACTATAATACTCTGTACTATAATACTCTGTACTATACTATAATACTCTGTACTATAATACTCTGTACTATACTATAATACTCTGTACTATAATACTCTGTACTATACTATAATACGCTGTGCTATAATACTCTGTACTATACTATAATACTCTGTACTATAATACTCTGTACTATACTATAATACTCTGTACTATAATACTCTGTACTATACTATAATACGCTGTGCTATAATACTCTGTACTATACTATAATACTCTGTACTATAATACTCTGTACTATAATATAATACTCTGTGCTATACTATAATACTCTGTACTATAATATAATACTCTGTGCTATACTATAATACTCTGTACTATAATACTCTGTGCTATACTATAATACTCTGTACTATAATACTCTGTACTATAATATAATACTCTGTACTATAATATAATACTCTGTACTATACTATAATACTCTGTACTATAATACTCTGTACTATAATATAATACTATGTACTATAATATAATACTCTGTGCTATACTATAATACTCTGTACTATAATATAATACTCTGTGCTATACTATAATACTCTGTACTATACTATAATACGCTGTACTATAATACTCTGTACTATAATACTCTGTACTATAATACTCTGTACTATAATACTATGTACTATACTATAATACTCTGTACTATAATACTCTGTACTATACTATAATACGCTGTACTATAATACTCTGTACTATACTATAATACTCTGTACTATAATACTCTGTACTATAATACTCTGTACTATACTATAATACTCTGTACTATACTATAATGCTCTGTACTATAATGCTCTGTACTATACTATAATACTCTGTACTATACTACTCTGTACTATACTATAATACTCTGTACTGTACTATAATGCTCTGTACTATACTATAATACTCTGTACTATAATACTCTGTACTATACTATAATACTCTGTACTATACTATAATACTCTGTACTATAATACTCTGTACTATACTATAATACGCTGTGCTATAATACTCTGTACTATAATACTCTGTACTATACTATAATACTCTGTACTATAATACTCGGTACTATACTATAATACTCTGTACTGTGCTATAATACTCTGTGCTATAATACTCTGTACTATACTATAATACTCTGTACTATAATACTCGGTACTATACTATAATACTCTGTACTATACTATAATACTCTGTACTATAATGCTCTGTACTATACTATAATACTCTGTACTATAATGCTCTGTACTATAATACTCTGTACTGTACTATAATACTCTGTACTATACTATAATACTCTGTACTGTACTATAATACTCTGTACTATAATACAATACTCTGTACTATACTATAATACTCTGTACTATAATACTCTGTACTATACTATAATACTCTGTACTATAATACTCTGTACTATAATACTCTGTACTATACTATAATACTCTGTACTATAATACTCTGTACTATACTATAATACTCTGTACTATAATGCTCTGTACTATACTATAATACTCTGTACTATAATACTGTATACCACACCTGGGTCACACAGGTGATATGATACTATAATACTCTGTGGATCTCAGCTGTGTGACCCCAGGTGTGGATCTCAGCTGTGTGACCCCAGGTGTGGATCTCAGCAGTGTGTACAGTTTAATATTTTAGCATTATCATTTTATCCCTTTAAAAAGCCTTAAATATTTCTAATTTTTTGTTGTTGTTTTATCTAGGGAACTTTTACTTTTAACATTAAAGAATGTTTTTAATGTTGAGGAAGACTTTTATTTTATAATGTTGCAGAATGCTTCAGAACAGGACTTTTATTTTGTAATGTTGCAGAATGCTTCAGAACAGGACTTTTATTTTGTAATGTTGCAGAATGCTTCAGAACAGGACTTTTATTTTGTAATGTTGCAAGCTGCTTCAGAACAGGACTTTTATTTTGTAATGTTGCAGACTGCTTCAGAACAGGACTTTTATTTTGTAATGTTGCAGACTGCTTCAGAACAGGACTTTTATTTTGTAATGTTGCAGACTGCTTCAGAACAGGACTTTTATTTTGTAATGTTGCAGACTGCTTCAGAACAGGACTTTTATTTTGTAATGTTGCAGACTGCTTCAGAACAGGACTTTTAATTTTGTAAACGTTGCAGAGAGAGAAGCGCGTTTCAGATCGGTACATGGGGTGTTTGTGACTTGCAGGGAAGGAGGTAGAACCTTCTGGAAGTCTGCTTCTACTGCACTACTGCAGACCTCCAGAAGGCTATATCTTCCATCTCCCTTCCCTACAAGTCAACAAACCCCATGTCCTTGATCTGAAACGTGCTTCTCTCTCTGCAACGTTACAGAATAAACAAGACTGTGATACTCTGTAAGCAGGAAGAACCTTTTTGTGTCAGGGGAATTGAAAGGTGGGACCAACTCAACTACACAGCTACAATATATAACTTAAAAAAATAAATAATAATAATCTAACTCTCCCTTTTTCTTTCTCTCTGACTCTGTCCTGTTTGACTCCTCACCCTCCTGTTTCTCTCTGACTCTGTCCTGTTTGACTCCTCACCCTCCTGTTTCTCTCTGACTCTGTCCTGTTTGACTCCTCACCCTCCTGTTTCTCTCTGTCCTGTTTGACTCCTCACCCTCCTGTTTCTCTCTGTCATGTTTGACTCCTCACCCTCCTGTTTCTCTCTGACTCTGTCCTGTTTGACTCCTCACCCTCCTGTTTCTACCTGTTTCTCTCTGACTCTGTCCTGTTTGACTCCTCACCCTCCTGTTTCTCTCTGACTCTGTCCTGTTTGACTCCTCACCCTCCTGTTTCTCTCTGACTCTGTCCTGTTTGACTCCTCCTCCTCCTGTTTCTCTCTGACTCTGTCCTGTTTGACTCCTCCTCCTCCTGTTTCTCTCTGTCCTGTTTGACTCCTCACCCTCCTGTTTCTCTCTGACTCTGTCCTGTTTGACTCCTCACCCTCCTGTTTCTCTCTGACTCTGTCCTGTGTGACTCCTCACCCTCCTGTTTCTCTCTGACTCTGTCCTGTTTGACTCCTCACCCTCCTGTTTCTCTCTGACTCTGTCCTGTTTGACTCCTCACCCTCCTGTTTCTCTCTGACTCTGTCCTGTTTGACTCCTCACCCTCCTGTTTCTCTCTGTCCTGTTTGACTCCTCACCCTCCTGTTTCTCTCTGACTCTGTCCTGTTTGACTCCTCACCCTCCTGTTTCTACCTGTTTCTCTCTGACTCTGTCCTGTTTGACTCCTCACCCTCCTGTTTCTCTCTGTCCTGTGACTCCTCACCCTCCTGTTTCTCTCTGTCCTGTTTGACTCCTCACCCTCCTGTTTCTCTCTGACTCTGTCCTGTGACTCCTCACCCTCCTGTTTCTCTCTGTCCTGTTTGACTCCTCACCCTCCTGTTTCTCTCTGTCCTGTTTGACTCCTCACCCTCCTGTTTCTCTCTGTCCTGTTTGACTCCTCACCCTCCTGTTTCTCTCTGACTCTGTCCTGTTTGACTCCTCACCCTCCTGTTTCTCTCTGACTCTGTCCTGTGACTCCTCACCCTCCTGTTTCTCTCTGTCCTGTTTGACTCCTCACCCTCCTGTTTCTCTCTGACTCTGTCCTGTTTCTCTGACTCTGTCCTGTTTCTCTGACTCTGTAGTCTGTAGTGTCTGTGCTGTAGCCTAGTAGTTGTCCCGCCCCTAGTGTTCTCGTCTCGGCAGTAGAGTGCTGGTCCAGAGGTGGTTCTACTGACGGAATGTACTAGGTTCTGTAGGTTCTATTCCTCCTGTTTTTCAGGACATCATTTTCTGTACTAGGTTTAGGTTCCTCAGCCTCCTGTTTTAAATCAGGACATCATTTTTGGGACGGAATGTACTAGGTTCTGTAGGTTCTATTCCTCAGCCTGTCTGTTTAGAACTAAATCAGGACATCATTTTTTTTGTAACACTTCAATATGGTAAATATGTAACACTTCACAATGTTGTTTTTCACCCCTCGTTTGTTTTTTCACCCCTCGTTTGGTGTTTTTCACCCCTCGTTTGGTGTTTTTCACCCGGCAGTTTGGTCCAGAGGTGGTTTTCACGGAATTTGGTTTTTTCACCCCTCAGCTTTGCCTGTCTTTTCACCCCTCGTTTGGTGTTTTTCACCCCTCGTTTGTTGTTTTTCACCCCTCGTTTGGTGTTTTTTCTCATCTGCTGATCACAAGTCTTTATATAAAATCTATGATTTGTTGCACAAAAACCAACATAAAATAAATGAATAAAAAACACTGCTAAACGACAGCTATTTCAAGGTGGGTTGAGATGTTATGTGTTTTGCTGAAAGTATTTTTGCTATTCTATTAAATCTTTTTTTTTGTTTTTTTTTTGAGAAAAAGAAAAAAAATGTCTTTTAAAATGTTTGATCTGTTTTTAAAACATTTGTAGCACAAATAAAATTCTCTCGTTGATCTGCTGTGTCCAGCAGTCTTTTTTTTTTTTTATTTTTATTTTTTTTATTTACATGAACTATATTAACTATAGCGCACATCACTACACAGCTGAAAACATGGCATTTTCCAAGATGTCTGCGGAGATTCACGTTAAACGCTGTACAAGTGACCCTTCAAAGTGCTTCGTCGTGAGCCGTGCGGGCTAGAACACATCTCACATTGAATTACCTTCTAGTTTACTTTGTTTTTTTTTTCTCAAAGAATGAGGACAAAGAGACGTTGTCACTTCCTGTCAACAGTTTATTAATAGTCAATAATCCTGTGGTGCTTAAAGAGTATAAATATTGAAAAGATCATCAGATCGTAGACATGCTGCTTGTATGAAACAAAGGACTGGTACAAACCATTAACACTATGAAGTACAAATACAAGGTTAAATAATGATGTCATTGACGTGTCGACCGACGCACATGAGCTTTAACTCCTTCAGGGCCTGTTTTATACCTGGTGCTCACATGTGTCCAGATCTTCTCCACATTCTGATTGAGGATATTGGCTTTAACTCCTTCAGGGCCTGTTTTATACCTGGTGCTCACATGTGTCCTGATCTTCTCCACATTCTGATTGAGGATATTGGCTTTAACTCCTTCAGGGCCTGTTTTATACCTGGTGCTCACATGTGTCCTGATCTTCTCCACATTCTGATTGTACCTACATTATTTATTTTCCCCCAGGTGTGGATGATTATTATTATTATTTTTTAAAGAAGTGATCTGATCTTTCTGACCAGCTGCCGAGTTAGTCAGGGAGACGTATCTTTTATGTTAAGAGTGTAAACAGATCTGGATTATCAAACTTTAAAATCATTGTCGGGGGGGGCACCATTGACTCTAGGTATCAGCTTTACGCTGAAATAAACAAAGGCCATCGGTAAGATTAGAACCTGGGACCTTCTAGTCCCTATTCCACTGGGCCATCGGTAAGATTAGAACCTGGGACCTTCTAGTCCCTATTCCACTGGGCCATCGGTAAGATTAGAACCTGGGACCTTCTAGTCCCTATTCCACTGGGCCATCGGTAAGATTAGAACCTGGGACCTTCTAGTCCCTATTCTACTGGGCCATCAGTCCACTGGGCCTTGTCCACTGGCACCATTAAGCATCTCCAATCCAAAATTAAATCTAGAATCGGCATTCCTATTTCGCAACAAAGCCTCCTTCACTAACGCTGCCAAACATACCCTCGTAAAACTGACTATCCTACCAATCCTTGACTTCGGCGATGTAATTTACAAAATAGCCTCCAACACTCTAAATTGGATGCAGTCTATCACAGTGCCATCCATTTTGTCACCAAAGCCCCATATACTACCCACCACTGCGACCTGTATTCTCTCGTTGGCTGGCCCTCGCTTCATATTCAACGCCAAACCCACTGGCTCCAGGTCATCTATAAGTCTTTGCTAGGTAAAGCCCCGCCTTATCTTAGCTCGCTGGTCGCCATAGCAACACCCACCCGTAGCACGCGTCCCAGCAGGTATATCTCGCTGGTCGCCATAGCAACACCCACCCGTAGCACGCGTCCCAGCAGGTATATCTCACTGGTCACCCCCAAAGCCAATGCCGCCTTTCCTTCCAGTTCTCTGCTGCCAATGCCTTACCTCCCTTATCCTACCTCATTTCCACACACTGTATATAGATTTTTCTATTGTGTTATTGACTGTATGTTTGTTTATCCCATGTGTAACTCTGTGTTGTTGTTTACTCCATGTGTAACTCTGTGTTGTTGTTTACTCCATGTGTAACTCTGTGTTGTTGTTTACTCCATGTGTAACTCTGTGTTGTTGTTTGTGTTGCACTGCTTTGCTTTATCTTGACCAGGTCACAGTTGTAAATGAGAACTTGTGGCAACCTACCACCCAAGGCCTTTTCTTATTTGACTCTCGCCTGTAAACCCCGCCCACTGACATGTCACTGAGTTTTCATCCAACCAATGGCTTTGTTCTGCCAGTTCCCTGGAGGCGGAGCGGCCCTCAGAACAACCTGCGGAGGCGGTCAGAAAGCGCTGAACACTTATCTTCTAATGGTCTAGAAATGTGGACGAGACCAGGACACAGGTTAGCATCAGCTATAAACAGGGTTCATGATGACATTCTTTCAGAACAATAGAACATCACGACATTCTTCAATAGAACATCACAACATTCTTCAATAGAACATCACAACATTCTTCAATAGAACATCACGACATTCTTCAATAGAACATCAGAACATTCTTCAATAGAACATCACAACATTCTTCAATAGAACATTCCTCAGTCACAAACATTCTTCTTCAATAGAACAACGACATTCTTCAGAACAACAATATTCTTCAATAGAACGTCACAACATTCTTCAGAACATTCCTTCAATTAGAACGAGACATTCTTCAATAGAACGTCAGAACATTCTTCAATAGAACGTCAGAACATTCTTCAATAGAACGTCAGAACATTCCTTCAATAGAGCATGTCACTCCACCAGTCCTCCACACAGAGTGTGGAAGGGCACATTGATATGTACATATAACCAACCAGTTAGTACATACCATGTATATACAGTCGACGAGAGGCCAACATCATCATTATGGGACATTTCCCCATTGAGTCTCAATGGTTCGGTCAGCAGATTGTTTTAACAGTGGCCCCAGGTTTAAGAACAGATCAGAAAGCTACAATCTCTGGGTTATAATATGAATAAAGACGTGCTCACACACACCCACACATGAACCTGCTTCTGAGTCTATTCCCCACAACATGTTTGATTGAAAGCATTGTATTGTTGACTTCAGGGGAGGAGGAGCATCGGACCCCAAACTAACTCCACTGTGCTTTAAAAGAACCCCGGCTGGAAGGGGTTAACGCTCGAGACTGATTGGTTAGACTTAGCTTCAAATCACTGACTATTCGCAGGTGATTGGTCGGAATGCCTTGGCAGTCATACTCAGAGACAATGGGAGTCGGGGGTTGTGGGGGGGGGGGGGACTCGGTACCTCCGCCAATCCAGGCAGGGTGTGTGTTACCGTGGTAACGGCGCAGTAAAGAATGTTAGAATGTCTGTCTGGTTTTTAAGGTGTCTGTTGACTCCTCGTGTCGCGAAACTCCTGATCAATTCCTGAGTCTCTTTCCAGAGTGTTTTGGTGCTTTTGATCGATTCATTTGGGGATTTTCAGTTTGTTTTTTTCCTCCAACCATCACCGTCTGAGTTCTGAGGCCGATGTGTGTGTCTGTGCATGTGATACTAGGGACTGAAGGAAAGCGCCGTCTCTCTCCCAGGAGAGTATCTCCTCGTTCCAGGATCTGTCCATCTTCCTGGAATCCATCTCCTCTCTTCCTCGTCTCTCCAGGTGGAGCTGTGGGGGCAGCGGTTCCCCGGAATCCATCTCCTCTCTTCCTCGTCTCTCCTGGTGCAGCTGTGGGGGCAGCGGTTCCCGTGGAGATTCCCGCCGTTGCCTCCAGTCAGCAGGACGAAGCGCTGATCTTCTCTGACACCTCCAGGTCTGACTTGGCCACCAGGAAACGCAGTCGTCCTCCGCCTAGACGAATCAGATCCACAGCACTGGAGAAGGGGGAGGAGCGGAGGAAAGAGAGACAGGAAAGGTGTAAGGAGAGAGATAGAGTTGTATTACATAGTGATCACCACAGATTCAATATTAATGATAGACAGGAGAGAGATAGAGTTGTATTACATAGTGATCACCACAGATTCAATATTAATGATAGATAGGAGAGAGGTAGAGTTGTATTACATAGTGATCACCACCTCTGGTATTCTGCTCTTATCAGGCTGGTCCCGTTAACCACTAGTATCCTCACCTCTGGTAGTCTGCTCCCATCAGGCTGGTCCCTCTAGTATCCTCACCTCTGGTATTCTGCTCCTATCAGGCTGGTCCCCCTAGTATCCTCACCTCTGGTAGTCTGCTCCCATCAGGCTGGTCCCGTTAACCGCTAGTATCCTCACCTCTGGTAGTCTGCTCCTATCAGGCTGGTCCCTCTAGTATCCTCACCTCTGGTAGTCTGCTCCTATCAGGCTCGTCCCTCTAGTATCCTCACCTCTGGTAGTCTGCTCCCATCAGGCTGGTCCCGTTAACCGCTAGTATCCTCACCTCTGGTATTCTGCTCCTATCAGGCTGGTCCCCCTAGTATCCTCACCTCTGGTAGTCTGCTCCCATCAGGCTGGTCCCCCTAGTATCCTCACCTCTGGTATTCTGCTCCTATCAGGCTGGTCCCCCTAGTATCCTCACCTCTGGTAGTCTGCTCCTATCAGGCTGGTCCCGTTAACCGCTAGTATCCTCACCTCTGGTATTCTGCTCCCATCAGGCTGGTCCCCCTAGTATCCTCACCTCTGGTACCATCAGGCTGGTCCCCTAGTATCCTCACCTCTAGTCTGCCCATCAGGCTGGTCCCCTAGTATCCTCACCTCTGGTAGTCTGCTCCCATCAGGCTGGTCCCCCTAGTATCCTCACCTCTGGTAGTCTGCTCCTATCAGGCTGGTCCCCCTAGTATCCTCACCTCTGGTAGTCTGCTCCTATCAGGCTGGTCCCATTAACCACTAGTATCCTCACCTCTGGTAGTCTGCTCCTATCAGGCTGGTCCCCCTCACCTCTGGTAGTCTGCTCCCATCAGGCTGGTCCCCCTAGTATCCTCACCTCTGGTAGTCTGCTCCTATCAGGCTGGTCCCCCTAGTATCCTCACCTCTGGTAGTCTGCTCCCATCAGGCTGGTCCCCTAGTATCCTCACCTCTGGTAGTCTGCTCCTATCAGGCTGGTCCCCCTAGTATCCTCACCTCTGGTAGTCTGCTCCCATCAGGCTGGTCCCCCTAGTATCCTCACCTCTGGTAGTCTGCTCCTATCAGGCTGGTCCCGTTAACCACTAGTATCCTCACCTCTGGTAGTCTGCTCCTATCAGGCTGGTCCCCCTAGTATCCTCACCTCTGGTAGTCTGCTCCTATCAGGCTGGTCCCCTAGTATCCTCACCTCTGGTAGTCTGCTCCTATCAGGCTGGTCCCCTAGTATCCTCACCTCTGGTAGTCTGCTCCTATCAGGCTGGTCCCCCTAGTATCCTCACCTCTGGTAGTCTGCTCCCTATCAGGCTGGTCCCTCTAGTATCCTCACCTCTGGTAGTCTGCTCCTATCAGGCTGGTCCCTCTAGTATCCTCACCTCTGGTAGTCTGCTCCTATCAGGCTGGTCCCTCTAGTATCCTCACCTCTGGTAGTCTGCTCCTATCAGGCTGGTCCCCCTAGTATCCTCACCTCTGGTAGTCTGCTCCTATCAGGCTGGTCCCCTAGTATCCTCACCTCTGGTAGTCTGCTCCCTATCAGGCTGGTCCCTCTAGTATCCTCACCTCTGGTAGTCTGCTCCTATCAGGCTGGTCCCTCTAGTATCCTCACCTCTGGTAGTCTGCTCCTATCAGGCTGGTCCCCCTAGTATCCTCACCTCTGGTAGTCTGCTCCTATCAGGCTGGTCCCGTTAACCGCTAGTATCCTCACCTCTGGTAGTCTGCTCCTATCAGGCTGGTCCCTCTAGTATCCTCACCTCTGGTAGTCTGGTATCAGAGTTCTGATATAGATCCCTGGAGCATTCAGAGGCGTGTGCTGGAGGAGGCTGGTTTAAAGTATCCCACCTCTGGTTCTGCTAAACACTATCAGGCTGGTGAATCAGAGTTATCCTCATCCCTGAGCATTAGTCTGTGCTGGATCAGGCTGGTCGTTTAAATGTTACCACCTGCTGTGTTTAGCTAAACACTATCGCCGGGTGTACATTTGGTCTTTGAATAAGTGTGAGTGTGAGTGTGTGTGTGTGTGTGTCTATCAGGCTGGTGTGTGTAAAGTATCCTCACCTCTGGTAGTCTGCTCCTATCAGGCTGGTCCCGTTAACCACTAGTATCCCCATCTGGTAGTCTGCTCCTATCAGGCTGGTCCCCATTGTATCCTCAGCTGGTAGGTCTGCTCCTATCAGGCAGGTCCCGTTAACCACATTTAAAGTATCCTCACCTCTGTGTAGTCTGCTCCCATTTAAAGGTAATGGTCCCCATTGTGTATCCTCACCTCTGTAGTCTGCTCCTATTCAGGCTAATGTCCCCATTGTATCCTCACCTCTGGTAGTCTGCTCCTATCAGGCTGGTCCCATTGTTAACCATACTAGTATTTAAAGGTAATGTCCCCATTGTCTGCTCCATTTAAAGGTGGTCCCCATTGTGTATACTCACCATTTAAAGGTAATGTCCCCATTGTGTGGAACCCCTCAGCATTTAAAGGTAATGTCCCCATTGTGTTGACATCAGGCATTTGGTAATGTCCCCCATTTAAAGTATCCTCACCTCAGCATTTAAAGGTCTGCTCCTATTGGCTGGTCCCATCTAGCATTTAAAGGTAATTCCCCATCTGTGTAGTCTGCTCCTTTAAAGGTAATGTCCCCTTGTATCCTCACATTTAAAGGTAATCTCCCCATTGTGTCGACATATCAGGTCATTTAAACCACTAAGTATCCCCATTGTGTCTGCATACTCAGCATTTAAAGGTAATGTCCCCATCTGTATCCTCACCTCTGGTTGTCTGCATTTAAAGGCTGGTCCCCCCTAGTATCCTCACATTTAAAGGTAGTCTGTCCCCATTGTGTGGAACCCCTCACCTCTGGTAGTCTGTCTCCCATTGTGTCCCGTTAACCAGCATTTAAAGTAATGTCCCCATTGGTGTCTGCTCCTATCAGGCTTTAAAGGTATCCTCACCATTGTGTAGTCTGCTCAGCATATAAAGGTAATGTCCCCATTGTATCCTCACATTTAAAGGTAATGTCCCCATTGCTGGTCCCGTTAACAGCATTTAAAGGTAATGTCCCCATTGGTAGTCTGCTCCATTTAAAGGTAATGGTCCCCATTGTGTCCATCACATTTAAAGGTAATGTCCCCATCAGGCTGGTCCCATTTAAAGGTAATATCCCCATTGTGTCGACATACGCAGCATTTAAAGGTAATGTCCCCATTGACTCCTATTTAAAGGTAATGTCCCCATTGTGTCGACATACTCAACATTTAAAGGTAATGTCCCCCTACTCAGCATTTAAAGGTATCCTCACCTCTGGTAGTCTGCTCCTATCAGGTGGTCCCCATTGTGTCCTCACATTTAAAGGTAATGTCCCCTGTCAGGCATGGTCCAGCATTTAAAGGTAATCCTCCCATTGTGTCTGCATCAGCATTTAAAGGTAATGTCCCCATTGTGTCAACCGCACATTTAAAGGTAATTTCCCCATTGTGTCCACATACTCAGCATTTAAAGGTAATGTCCCCATTGGACCATACTCAGCATTTAAAGGTAATGTCCCCATTGATCCCTGGAGCATTTAAAGGCGTGTCCCCATTGGACATAGGAGCATTTAAAGGTAATGTCCCCATTGTGTCGACATACTCAGCATTTAAAGGTAATACCCCTGCTGTGTTTAGCCATTTAAAGGTAATGTCCCCATTGTGTACATTTGGTCTTTAAAGGTAATGTCCCCATTGTGTGACATGCATTTAAAGGTAATGTGTGTGTGTGTGTTTGTGTAATGTGTGTGTGTTTGTGTGTGTCCCATTGTGTGTCCCCAGTTTATAAGGTCCGGGATTCAATGGGATGGTGTATTTAGACATTACGCAGCATTTAAAGGTAATGTCCCCATTGTGTCGACATACTCAGCATTTAAAGGTAATGTCCCCATTGTGTCGTCATACTCAGCATTTAAAGGTAATGTCCCCATTGTGTCGACATACTCAGCATTTAAAGGTAATGTCCCCATTGTGTCGACATTTAAAGGTAATGTCCCCATTGTGTCGACATACTCAGCATTTAAAGGTAATGTCCCCATTGTGTCGTCATACTCAGCATTTAAAGGTAATGTCCCCATTGTGTCGACATACTCAGCATTTAAAGGTAATGTCCCCATTGTGTCGTCATACTCAGTATTTAAAGGTAATTTCCCCATTGTGTCGACATACGCAGCATTTAAAGGTAATGTCCCCATTGTGTCGTCATACTCAGTATTTAAAGGTAATGTCCCCATTGTGTCGACATTTAAAGGTAATGTCCCCATTGTGTCGACATATACTTTGAATATGGTCTCCGCGAACTCCGAACATTACCTTTAAAAAGTGCATCGCACTTTGATTTAACCTTCATTTATAGACATCGTGAGATCGGATTGAATCCTCAATGTATATATACCTCCATGTGTATCTCTTTAAGAAACGTCGTGAGTGATCTCTAATGTTAGGAAACGTTGTGAGTGATCTCTAATGTTAGGAAACGTTGTGAGTGATCTCTAATGTTAGGAAACGTTGTGAGTGATCTCTAATGTTAAGAAACGTTGTGAGTGATCTCTAATGTTAAGAAACGTTGTGAGTGATCTCTAATGTTAGGAAACGTTGTGAGTGATCTCTAATGTTAAGAAACGTTGTGAGTGATCTCTAATGTTAGGAAACGTTGTGAGTGATCTCTAATGTTAAGAAATGTTGTGAGTGATCTCTAATGTTAAGAAACGTTGTGAGTGATCTCTAATGTTAGGAAACGTTGTGAGTGATCTCTAATGTTAAGAAACGTTGTGAGTGATTTCTAATGTTAAGAAACGTTGTGAGTGATCTCTAATGTTAGGAAACGTTGTGAGTGATCTCTAATGTTAAGAAACGTTGTGAGTGATCTCTAATGTTAGGAAACGTTGTGAGTGATCTCTAATGTTAAGAAATTTTGTGAGTGATCTCTAATGTTAAGAAACGTTGTGAGTGATCTCTAATGTTAGGAAACGTTGTGAGTGATCTCTAATGTTAGGAAACGTTGTGAGTGATCTCTAATGTTAGGAAACGTTGTGAGTGATCTCTAATGTTAGGAAACGTTGTGAGTGATCTCTAATGTTAGGAAACGTTGTGAGTGATCTCTAATGTTAAGAAATGTTGTGAGTGATCTCTAATGTTAACGTTGTACTGATCCTAATGTTATAGAAACGTTGTGAGTATCTGTATATAATGTTATTACCTGGTATCTCTAATGTTAAGATCTCATGAAATGTTACCTGGTGATCTCTAATGTTAAGCCACGTTGTGAGTGATCTCTAATGTTAAGAAACGTTGTACCTGATCTCTGTAATGTTGAAACCTGAGTATCTCTAATGTTTAGGTAATGTTACCTGGTACTTAATGTATATAGCCATGTTATTACCTAGTATCTGTATATAGCCATGTTATTACCTGGTGTTCCTGTATATAGCCATCTGTAATGTTATTACCTGGTACTTCCTGTATATAGTCATGTTATTACCTGGTACTTCCTGTATATAGTTGTTGTTTACATGTGTTACTCTACCTGTTGTTTAGGTGTGTTGTTACCCTATTGTTAATAAGCATGTGTTAGTTACCTGCATTTAAAGCCATGTGTTGTTACCCTGTTGTTTATAGACCATGTGTTAGTCTACATGTTATAGCATGTGTGTTACCTGTTGTAATAGAGCATGTGTTAGTCTACCTGTTTTAATATAGCATGTTAGTCTACATGTGTTAGTCTACACCTGTTGTTACCTAAAGCATGTGTTAGTCTACACCTGTTGTTAATAGAGCATGTGTTAGTCTACCATGTGTTAGTCTACGGCACCTGTTGTTTATAGAGCATGTGTTAGTCTACACCTGTTGTTTACATGTGTTAGTCTACACCTGTTGTTAATAAAGCATGTATAGTCCACCTGTTGTTTACATGTGTTAGTCTACACCTGTTGTTTATAGAGCATGTGTTAGTCCACCTGTTGTTTATAGAGCATGTGTTAGTCTACACCTGTTGTTAATAAAGCATGTGTTAGTCTACACCTGTTGTTAATAGAGCATGTGTTAGTCTACACCTGTTGTTAATAAAGCATGTGTTAGTCTACACCTGTTGTTAATAGAGCATGTGTTAGTCTACACCTGTTGTTAATAAAGCATGTGTTAGTCTACACCTGTTGTTAATAGAGCATGTGTTAGTCTACACCTGTTGTTATAGAGCATGTGTTAGTCTACACCTGTTGTTAATAAAGCATGTGTTAGTCTACACCTGTTGTTAATAGAGCATGTGTTAGTCTACACCTGTTGTTAATAGAGCATGTGTTAGTCTACACCTGTTGTTAATAGAGCATGTGTTAGTCTACCTGTTGTTAATAGAGCATGTGTTAGTCTACACCTGTTGTTAATAGAGCATGTGTTAGTCTACACCTGTTGTTAATAGAGCATGTGTTAGTCTACACCTGTTGTTAATAAAGCATGTGTTAGTCTACACCTGTTGTTAATAGAGCATGTGTTAGTCTACACCTGTTGTTAATAAAGCATGTGTTAGTCTACACCTGTTGTTAATAGAGCATGTGTTAGTCTACACCTGTTGTTAATAGAGCATGTGTTAGTCTACATGTGTTAGTCTACACCTGTTGTTTTGTTTATACCTGTTGTTAATAAAGCATGTGTTAGTCTACACCTGTTGTTAATAGAGCATGTGTTAGTCTACACCTGTTGTTAATAAAGCATGTGTTAGTCTACACCTGTTGTTAATAGAGCATGTGTTAGTCTACACCTGTTGTTTACATGTGTTAGTCTACACCTGTTGTTAATAGAGCATGTGTTAGTCTACACCTGTTGTTAATAAAGCATGTGTTAGTCTACACCTGTTGTTAATAGAGCATGTGTTAGTCTACACCTGTTGTTAATAGAGCATGTGTTAGTCTACACCTGTTGTTAATAGAGCATGTGTTAGTCTACACCTGTTGTTAATAAGCATGTGTTAGTCTACACCTGTTGTTAATAGAGCATGTGTTAGTCTACACCTGTTGTTAATAAAGCATGTGTTAGTCTACACCTGTTGTTTATAGAGCATGTGTTACCTGTTGTTTATAAAGCATGTGTTAGTCTACACCTGTTGTTAATAGAGCATGTGTTAGTCTACACCTGTTGTTTATAGAGCATGTGTTAGTCTACACCTGTTGTTAATAGAGCATGTGTTAGTCTACACCTGTTGTTAATAGAGCATGTGTTAGTCTACACCTGTTGTTAATAGAGCATGTGTTAGTCTACATGTGTTAGTCTACACCTGTTGTTTACATGTGTTAGTCTACACCTGTTGTTAATAAAGCATGTGTTAGTCTACACCTGTTGTTAATAGAGCATGTGTTAGTCTACACCTGTTGTTTATAGAGCATGTGTTAGTCTACACCTGTTGTTTACATGTGTTAGTCTACACCTGTTGTTAATAAAGCATGTGTTAGTCTACACCTGTTGTTAATAGAGCATGTGTTAGTCTACACCTGTTGTTTACATGTGTTAGTCTACACCTGTTGTTTATAGAGCATGTGTTAGTCTACACCTGTTGTTAATAGAGCATGTGTTAGTCTACACCTGTTGTTAATAAAGCATGTGTTAGTCTACACCTGTTGTTAATAGAGCATGTGTTAGTCTACACCTGTTGTTAATAAAGCATGTGTTAGTCTACACCTGTTGTTAATAGAGCATGTGTTAGTCTACACCTGTTGTTAATAAAGCATGTGTTAGTCTACACCTGTTGTTAATAGAGCATGTGTTAGTCTACACCTGTAGTTAATAGAGCATGTGTTAGTCTACACCTGTTGTTAATAAAGCATGTGTTAGTCTACACCTGTTGTTAATAGAGCATGTGTTAGTCTACACCTGTTGTTTATAGAGCATGTGTTAGTCTACACCTGTTGTTAATAAAGCATGTGTTAGTCTACACCTGTTGTTAATAGAGCATGTGTTAGTCTACACCTGTTGTTAATAGAGCATGTGTTAGTCTACACCTGTTGTTAATAGAGCATGTGTTAGTCTACACCTGTTGTTAATAGAGCATGTGTTAGTCTACACCTGTTGTTAATAAAGCATGTGTTAGTCTACACCTGTTGTTAATAGAGCATGTGTTAGTCTACACCTGTTGTTAATAGAGCATGTGTTAGTCTACATGTGTTAGTCTACACCTGTTGTTAATAAAGCATGTGTTAGTCTACACCTGTTGTTAATAGAGCATGTGTTAGTCTACACCTGTTGTTAATAAAGCATGTGTTAGTCTACACCTGTTGTTAATAGAGCATGTGTTAGTCTACACCTGTTGTTAATAGAGCATGTGTTAGTCTACACCTGTTGTTAATAAAGCATGTGTTAGTCTACACCTGTTGTTAATAGAGCATGTGTTAGTCTACACCTGTTGTTAATAGAGCATGTGTTAGTCTACACCTGTTGTTAATAGAGCATGTGTTAGTCTACACCTGTTGTTAATAAAGCATGTGTTAGTCTACACCTGTTGTTTATAGAGCATGTGTTAGTCTACACCTGTTGTTAATAAAGCATGTGTTAGTCTACACCTGTTGTTAATAGAGCATGTGTTAGTCTACACCTGTTGTTTATAAAGCATGTGTTAGTCTACACCTGTTGTTAATAAAGCATGTGTTAGTCTACACCTGTTGTTAATAGAGCATGTGTTAGTCTACACCTGTTGTTTATAGAGCATGTGTTAGTCTACACCTGTTGTTAATAGAGCATGTGTTAGTCTACACCTGTTGTTAATAGAGCATGTGTTAGTCTACACCTGTTGTTAATAGAGCATGTGTTAGTCTACACCTGTTGTTAATAAAGCATGTGTTAGTCTACACCTGTTGTTAATAGAGCATGTGTTAGTCTACACCTGTAGTTAATAGAGCATGTGTTAGTCTACACCTGTTGTTAATAAAGCATGTGTTAGTCTACACCTGTTGTTAATAGAGCATGTGTTAGTCTACACCTGTTGTTTATAGAGCATGTGTTAGTCTACACCTGTTGTTAATAAAGCATGTGTTAGTCTACACCTGTTGTTAATAGAGCATGTGTTAGTCTACACCTGTTGTTAATAGAGCATGTGTTAGTCTACATGTGTTAGTCTACACCTGTTGTTTACATGTGTTAGTCTACACCTGTTGTTAATAAAGCATGTGTTAGTCTACACCTGTTGTTAATAGAGCATGTGTTAGTCTACACCTGTTGTTAATAAAGCATGTGTTAGTCTACACCTGTTGTTAATAGAGCATGTGTTAGTCTACACCTGTTGTTAATAAAGCATGTGTTAGTCTACACCTGTTGTTAATAGAGCATGTGTTAGTCTACACCTGTTGTTAATAGAGCATGTGTTAGTCTACACCTGTTGTTAATAGAGCATGTGTTAGTCTACACCTGTTGTTAATAAAGCATGTGTTAGTCTACACCTGTTGTTTATAGAGCATGTGTTAGTCTACACCTGTTGTTAATAAAGCATGTGTTAGTCTACACCTGTTGTTTATAGAGCATGTGTTAGTCTACACCTGTTGTTTATAAAGCATGTGTTAGTCTACACCTGTTGTTAATAAAGCATGTGTTAGTCTACACCTGTTGTTAATAGAGCATGTGTTAGTCTACACCTGTTGTTTATAGAGCATGTGTTAGTCTACACCTGTTGTTAATAGAGCATGTGTTAGTCTACACCTGTTGTTAATAGAGCATGTGTTAGTCTACACCTGTTGTTAATAGAGCATGTGTTAGTCTACACCTGTTGTTAATAAAGCATGTGTTAGTCTACACCTGTTGTTAATAAAGCATGTGTTAGTCTACACCTGTTGTTAATAAAGCATGTGTTAGTCTACACCTGTTGTTAATAAATCATGTGTTAGTCTACACCTGTTGTTAATAGAGCATGTGTTAGTCTACACCTGTTGTTAATAAAGCATGTGTTAGTCTACACCTGTTGTTTATAGAGCATGTGTTAGTCTACACCTGTTGTTAATAGAGCATGTGTTAGTCTACACCTGTTGTTAATAAAGCATGTGTTAGTCTACACCTGTTGTTAATAGAGCATGTGTTAGTCTACACCTGTTGTTAATAAAGCATGTGTTAGTCTACACCTGTTGTTTATAGAGCATGTGTTAGTCTACACCTGTTGTTAATAGAGCATGTGTTAGTCTACACCTGTTGTTAATAAAGCATGTGTTAGTCTACACCTGTTGTTAATAAAGCATGTGTTAGTCTACACCTGTTGTTAATAGAGCATGTGTTAGTCTACACCTGTTGTTTATAGAGCATGTGTTAGTCTACACCTGTTGTTAATAGAGCATGTGTTAGTCTACACCTGTTGTTTATAAAGCATGTGTTAGTCTACACCTGTTGTTTATAAAGCATGTGTTAGTCTACACCTGTTGTTAATAAAGCATGTGTTAGTCTACACCTGTTGTTTATAAAGCATGTGTTAGTCTACACCTGTTGTTTATAGAGCATGTGTTAGTCTACACCTGTTGTTAATAGAGCATGTGTTAGTCTACACCTGTTGTTTATAGAGCATGTGTTAGTCTACACCTGTTGTTTACATGTGTTAGTCTACACCTGTTGTTAATAAAGCATGTGTTAGTCTACACCTGTTGTTAATAGAGCATGTGTTAGTCTACACCTGTTGTTAATAAAGCATGTGTTAGTCTACACCTGTTGTTAATAGAGCATGTGTTAGTCTACACCTGTTGTTAATAAAGCATGTGTTAGTCTACACCTGTTGTTAATAAAGCATGTGTTAGTCTACACCTGTTGTTAATAGAGCATGTGTTAGTCTACACCTGTTGTTAATAGAGCATGTGTTAGTCTACACCTGTTGTTTATAGAGCATGTGTTAGTCTACACCTGTTGTTAATAGAGCATGTGTTAGTCTACACCTGTTGTTTACATGTGTTAGTCTACACCTGTTGTTTATAGAGCATGTGTTAGTCTACACCTGTTGTTAATAAAGCATGTGTTAGTCTACACCTGTTGTTAATAGAGCATGTGTTAGTCTACACCTGTTGTTAATAAAGCATGTGTTAGTCTACACCTGTTGTTTACATGTGTTAGTCTACACCTGTTGTTTATAGAGCATGTGTTAGTCTACACCTGTTGTTAATAGAGCATGTGTTAGTCTACACCTGTTGTTAATAAAGCATGTGTTAGTCTACACCTGTTGTTAATAGAGCATGTGTTAGTCTACACCTGTTGTTAATAGAGCATGTGTTAGTCTACACCTGTTGTTAATAGAGCATGTGTTAGTCTACACCTGTTGTTTATAGAGCATGTGTTAGTCTAGACCTGTTGTTAATAAAGCATGTGTTAGTCTACACCTGTTGTTTGCATGTGTTAGTCTACACCTGTTGTTTATAGAGCATGTGTTAGTCTACACCTGTTGTTTATAGAGCATGTGTTAGTCTACACCTGTTGTTTGCATGTGTTAGTCTACACCTGTTGTTTATAGAGCATGTGTTAGTCTACACCTGTTGTTTAGAGCATGTGTTAGTCTACACCTGTTGTTAATAGAGCATGTGTTAGTCTACACCTGTTGTTAATAGAGCATGTGTTAGTCTACACCTGTTGTTTAGAGCATGTGTTAGTCTACACCTGTTGTTAATAAAGCATGTGTTAGTCTACACCTGTTGTTTATAGAGCATGTGTTAGTCTACACCTGTTGTTAATAGAGCATGTGTTAGTCTACACCTGTTGTTAATAAAGCATGTGTTAGTCTACACCTGTTGTTTATAGAGCATGTGTTAGTCTACACCTGTTGTTTGCATGTGTTAGTCTACACCTGTTGTTAATAGAGCATGTGTTAGTCTACACCTGTTGTTTTGCATGTGTTAGTCTACACCTGTTGTTAATAAAGCATGTGTTAGTCTACACCTGTTGTTAATAGAGCATGTGTTAGTCTACACCTGTTGTTAATAGAGCATGTGTTAGTCTACACCTGTTGTTTACATGTGTTAGTCTACACCTGTTGTTAATAGAGCATGTGTTAGTCTACACCTGTTGTTTATAGAGCATGTGTTAGTCTACACCTGTTGTTAATAGAGCATGTGTTAGTCTACACCTGTTGTTTACATGTGTTAGTCTACACCTGTTGTTAATAAAGCATGTGTTAGTCTACACCTGTTGTTAATAAAGCATGTGTTAGTCTACACCTGTTGTTAATAGAGCATGTGTTAGTCTACACCTGTTGTTTACATGTGTTAGTCTACACCTGTTGTTTATAGAGCATGTGTTAGTCTACACCTGTTGTTAATAGAGCATGTGTTAGTCTACACCTGTTGTTAATAAAGCATGTGTTAGTCTACACCTGTTGTTAATAGAGCATGTGTTAGTCTACACCTGTTGTTAATAAAGCATGTGTTAGTCTACACCTGTTGTTAATAGAGCATGTGTTAGTCTACACCTGTTGTTAATAGAGCATGTGTTAGTCTACACCTGTTGTTTATAGAGCATGTGTTAGTCTACACCTGTTGTTAATAGAGCATGTGTTAGTCTACACCTGTTGTTAATAAAGCATGTGTTAGTCTACACCTGTTGTTAATAGAGCATGTGTTAGTCTACATGTGTTAGTCTACACCTGTTGTTAATAAAGCATGTGTTAGTCTACACCTGTTGTTAATAAAGCATGTGTTAGTCTACACCTGTTGTTAATAGAGCATGTGTTAGTCTACACCTGTTGTTAATAGAGCATGTGTTAGTCTACACCTGTTGTTAATAGAGCATGTGTTAGTCTACACCTGTTGTTAATAAAGCATGTGTTAGTCTACACCTGTTGTTAATAGCATGTGTTAGCATGTGTTAGTCTACACCTGTTGTTAATAGAGCATGTGTTAGTCTACACCTGTTGTTTGCATGTGTTAGTCTACACCTGTTGTTTATAGAGCATGTGTTAGTCTACACCTGTTGTTTATAGAGCATGTGTTAGTCTACACCTGTTGTTAATAAAGCATGTGTTAGTCTACACCTGTTGTTTATAGAGCATGTGTTAGTCTACACCTGTTGTTTGCATGTGTTAGTCTACACCTGTTGTTAATAGAGCATGTGTTAGTCTACACCTGTTGTTAATAGAGCATGTGTTAGTCTACACCTGTTGTTTGCATGTGTTAGTCTACACCTGTTGTTAATAAAGCATGTGTTAGTCTACACCTGTTGTTTATAGAGCATGTGTTAGTCTACACCTGTTGTTAATAGAGCATGTGTTAGTCTACACCTGTTGTTAATAAAGCATGTGTTAGTCTACACCTGTTGTTTATAGAGCATGTGTTAGTCTACACCTGTTGTTTACATGTGTTAGTCTACACCTGTTGTTAATAGAGCATGTGTTAGTCTACACCTGTTGTTAATAGAGCATGTGTTAGTCTACACCTGTTGTTAATAAAGCATGTGTTAGTCTACACCTGTTGTTAATAGAGCATGTGTTAGTCTACACCTGTTGTTTATAGAGCATGTGTTAGTCTACACCTGTTGTTAATAGAGCATGTGTTAGTCTACACCTGTTGTTTATAGAGCATGTGTTAGTCTACACCTGTTGTTTATAGAGCATGTGTTAGTCTACACCTGTTGTTTACATGTGTTAGTCTACACCTGTTGTTTATAGAGCATGTGTTAGTCTACACCTGTTGTTTACATGTGTTAGTCTACACCTGTTGTTAATAGAGCATGTGTTAGTCTACACCTGTTGTTAATAGAGCATGTGTTAGTCTACACCTGTTGTTAAAGCATGTGTTAGTCTACACCTGTTGTTAATAAAGCATGTGTTAGTCTACACCTGTTGTTTATAGAGCATGTGTTAGTCTACACCTGTTGTTAATAGAGCATGTGTTAGTCTACACCTGTTGTTAATAAAGCATGTGTTAGTCTACACCTGTTGTTTATAGAGCATGTGTTAGTCTACACCTGTTGTTTATAGAGCATGTGTTAGTCTACACCTGTTGTTAATAGAGCATGTGTTAGTCTACACCTGTTGTTTAGAGCATGTGTTAGTCTACACCTGTTGTTAATAAAGCATGTGTTAGTCTACACCTGTTGTTAATAGAGCATGTGTTAGTCTACACCTGTTGTTAATAGAGCATGTGTTAGTCTACACCTGTTGTTTACATGTGTTAGTCTACACCTGTTGTTAATAGAGCATGTGTTAGTCTACACCTGTTGTTTATAGAGCATGTTTTAGTCTACACCTGTTGTTTATAGAGCATGTGTTAGTCTACACCTGTTGTTTACATGTGTTAGTCTACACCTGTTGTTAATAAAGCATGTGTTAGTCTACACCTGTTGTTAATAGAGCATGTGTTAGTCTACACCTGTTGTTAATAGAGCATGTGTTAGTCTACACCTGTTGTTTACATGTGTTAGTCTACACCTGTTGTTTATAGAGCATGTGTTAGTCTACACCTGTTGTTAATAGAGCATGTGTTAGTCTACACCTGTTGTTAATAAAGCATGTGTTAGTCTACACCTGTTGTTAATAGAGCATGTGTTAGTCTACACCTGTTGTTAATAAAGCATGTGTTAGTCTACACCTGTTGTTAATAGAGCATGTGTTAGTCTACACCTGTTGTTAATAGAGCATGTGTTAGTCTACACCTGTTGTTTATAGAGCATGTGTTAGTCTACACCTGTTGTTAATAGAGCATGTGTTAGTCTACACCTGTTGTTAATAAAGCATGTGTTAGTCTACACCTGTTGTTTAATAGAGCATGTGTTAGTCTACACCTGTTGTTTACATGTGTTAGTCTACACCTGTTGTTAATAAAGCATGTGTTAGTCTACACCTGTTGTTAATAGAGCATGTGTTAGTCTACACCTGTTGTTAATAGAGCATGTGTTAGTCTACACCTGTTGTTAATAGAGCATGTGTTAGTCTACACCTGTTGTTAATAGAGCATGTGTTAGTCTACACCTGTTGTTAATAAAGCATGTGTTAGTCTACACCTGTTGTTAATAGAGCATGTGTTAGTCTACACCTGTTGTTTGCATGTGTTAGTCTACACCTGTTGTTAATAGAGCATGTGTTAGTCTACACCTGTTGTTAGCATGTGTTAGTCTACACCTGTTGTTTATAGAGCATGTGTTAGTCTACACCTGTTGTTTATAGAGCATGTGTTAGTCTACACCTGTTGTTTGCATGTGTTAGTCTACACCTGTTGTTTATAGAGCATGTGTTAGTCTACACCTGTTGTTTGCATGTGTTAGTCTACACCTGTTGTTAATAGAGCATGTGTTAGTCTACACCTGTTGTTAATAGAGCATGTGTTAGTCTACACCTGTTGTTTGCATGTGTTAGTCTACACCTGTTGTTAATAAAGCATGTGTTAGTCTACACCTGTTGTTTATAGAGCATGTGTTAGTCTACACCTGTTGTTAATAGAGCATGTGTTAGTCTACACCTGTTGTTAATAAAGCATGTGTTAGTCTACACCTGTTGTTTATAGAGCATGTGTTAGTCTACACCTGTTGTTTGCATGTGTTAGTCTACACCTGTTGTTAATAGAGCATGTGTTAGTCTACACCTGTTGTTTGCATGTGTTAGTCTACACCTGTTGTTAATAAAGCATGTGTTAGTCTACACCTGTTGTTAATAGAGCATGTGTTAGTCTACACCTGTTGTTAATAGAGCATGTGTTAGTCTACACCTGTTGTTTACATGTGTTAGTCTACACCTGTTGTTAATAGAGCATGTGTTAGTCTACACCTGTTGTTTATAGAGCATGTTTTAGTCTACACCTGTTGATTATAGAGCATGTGTTAGTCTACACCTGTTGCATGTGTTAGTCTACACCTGTTGTTAATAAAGCATGTGTTAGTCTACACCTGTTGTTAATAGAGCATGTGTTAGTCTACACCTGTTGTTAATAGAGCATGTGTTAGTCATGTGTTATGTGTTAGTCTACACCTGTTGTTTATAGAGCATGTGTTAGTCTACACCTGTTGTTAATAGAGCATGTGTTAGTCTACACCTGTTGTTAATAAAGCATGTGTTAGTCTACACCTGTTGTTAATAGAGCATGTGTTAGTCTACACCTGTTGTTAATAAAGCATGTGTTAGTCTACACCTGTTGTTAATAGAGCATGTGTTAGTCTACACCTGTTGTTAATAGAGCATGTGTTAGTCTACACCTGTTGTTTATAGAGCATGTGTTAGTCTACACCTGTTGTTAATAGAGCATGTGTTAGTCTACACCTGTTGTTAATAAAGCATGTGTTAGTCTACACCTGTTGTTAATAGAGCATGTGTTAGTCTACACCTGTTGTTAATAAAGCATGTGTTAGTCTACACCTGTTGTTAATAGAGCATGTGTTAGTCTACACCTGTTGTTAATAGAGCATGTGTTAGTCTACACCTGTTGTTAATAGAGCATGTGTTAGTCTACACCTGTTGTTAATAGAGCATGTGTTAGTCTACACCTGTTGTTAATAAAGCATGTGTTAGTCTACACCTGTTGTTAATAGAGCATGTGTTAGTCTACACCTGTTGTTTAGAGCATGTGTTAGAGCATGTGTTAGTCTACACCTGTTGTTAATAGAGCATGTGTTAGTCTACACCTGTTGTTTGCATGTGTTAGTCTACACCTGTTGTTAATAAAGCATGTGTTAGTCTACACCTGTTGTTAATAGAGCATGTGTTAGTCTACACCTGTTGTTAATAGAGCATGTGTTAGTCTACACCTGTTGTTAATAGAGCATGTGTTAGTCTACACCTGTTGTTTATAGAGCATGTGTTAGTCTACACCTGTTGTTTATAGAGCATGTGTTAGTCTACACCTGTTGTTTACATGTGTTAGTCTACACCTGTTGTTAATAAAGCATGTGTTAGTCTACACCTGTTGTTAATAGAGCATGTGTTAGTCTACACCTGTTGTTAATAGAGCATGTGTTAGTCTACACCTGTTGTTTAATAGTCTACAGCATGTGTTAGTCTACACCTGTTGTTAATAGAGCATGTGTTAGTCTACACCTGTTGTTAATAAAGCATGTGTTAGTCTACACCTGTTGTTAATAGAGCATGTGTTAGTCTACACCTGTTGTTAATAAAGCATGTGTTAGTCTACACCTGTTGTTAATAGAGCATGTGTTAGTCTACACCTGTTGTTAATAGAGCATGTGTTAGTCTACACCTGTTGTTTATAGAGCATGTGTTAGTCTACACCTGTTGTTAATAGAGCATGTGTTAGTCTACACCTGTTGTTAATAAAGCATGTGTTAGTCTACACCTGTTGTTAATAGAGCATGTGTTAGTCTACACCTGTTGTTAATAAAGCATGTGTTAGTCTACACCTGTTGTTAATAGAGCATGTGTTAGTCTACACCTGTTGTTAATAGAGCATGTGTTAGTCTACACCTGTTGTTAATAGAGCATGTGTTAGTCTACACCTGTTGTTAATAGAGCATGTGTTAGTCTACACCTGTTGTTAATAGAGCATGTGTTAGTCTACACCTGTTGTTAATAGAGCATGTGTTAGTCTACACCTGTTGTTAATAGCAGCATGTGTTAGTCTACACCTGTTGTTAATAAAGCATGTGTTAGTCTACACCTGTTGTTAATAGAGCATGTGTTGTTAGTGTTACACCTGTAGTCTACACCTGTTTAATAGAGCATGTGTTAGTCTACACCTGTTGTTAATAGAGCATGTGTTAGTCTACACCTGTTGTTAATAAAGCATGTGTTAGTCTACACCTGTTGTTAATAGAGCATGTGTTAGTCTACACCTGTTGTTAATAGAGCATGTGTTAGTCTACACCTGTTGTTAATAGAGCATGTGTTAGTCTACACCTGTTGTTAATAAAGCATGTGTTAGTCTACACCTGTTGTTTATAAAGCATGTGTTAGTCTACACCTGTTGTTAATAAAGCATGTGTTAGTCTACACCTGTTGTTAATAGAGCATGTGTTAGTCTACACCTGTTGTTTATAGAGCATGTGTTAGTCTACACCTGTTGTTAATAGAGCATGTGTTAGTCTACACCTGTTGTTAATAAAGCATGTGTTAGTCTACACCTGTTGTTAATAGAGCATGTGTTAGTCTACACCTGTTGTTAATAGAGCATGTGTTAGTCTACACCTGTTGTTAATAAAGCATGTGTTAGTCTACACCTGTTGTTAATAGAGCATGTGTTAGTCTACACCTGTTGTTAATAGAGCATGTGTTAGTCTACACCTGTTGTTAATAGAGCATGTGTTAGTCTACACCTGTTGTTAATAAAGCATGTGTTAGTCTACACCTGTTGTTAATAGAGCATGTGTTAGTCTACACCTGTTGTTAATAGAGCATGTGTTAGTCTACACCTGTTGTTAATAGAGCATGTGTTAGTCTACACCTGTTGTTAATAGAGCATGTGTTAGTCTACACCTGTTGTTAATAAAGCATGTGTTAGTCTACACCTGTTGTTAATAAAGCATGTGTTAGTCTACACCTGTTGTTTATAGAGCATGTGTTAGTCTACACCTGTTGTTTAACCTGTTGTTTATAGAGCATGTGTTAGTCTACACCTGTTGTTAATAGAGCATGTGTTAGTCTACACCTGTTGTTAATAAAGCATGTGTTAGTCTACACCTGTTGTTAATAGAGCATGTGTTAGTCTACACCTGTTGTTAATAAAGCATGTGTTAGTCTACACCTGTTGTTAATAGAGCATGTGTTAGTCTACACCTGTTGTTAATAGAGCATGTGTTAGTCTACACCTGTTGTTAATAAAGCATGTGTTAGTCTACACCTGTTGTTTATAGAGCATGTGTTAGTCTACACCTGTTGTTAATAGAGCATGTGTTAGTCTACACCTGTTGTTTACATGTGTTAGTCTACACCTGTTGTTTATAGAGCATGTGTTAGTCTACACCTGTTGTTAATAAAGCATGTGTTAGTCTACACCTGTTGTTAATAGAGCATGTGTTAGTCTACACCTGTTGTTTATAGAGCATGTGTTAGTCTACACCTGTTGTTAATAGAGCATGTGTTAGTCTACACCTGTTGTTTATAAAGCATGTGTTAGTCTACACCTGTTGTTTATAGAGCATGTGTTAGTCTACACCTGTTGTTAATAAAGCATGTGTTAGTCTACACCTGTTGTTTATAGAGCATGTGTTAGTCTACACCTGTTGTTAATAGAGCATGTGTTAGTCTACACCTGTTGTTTATAGAGCATGTGTTAGTCTACACCTGTTGTTTATAGAGCATGTGTTAGTCTACACCTGTTGTTAATAGAGCATGTGTTAGTCTACACCTGTTGTTTATAGAGCATGTGTTAGTCTACACCTGTTGTTTACATGTGTTAGTCTACACCTGTTGTTAATAAAGCATGTGTTAGTCTACACCTGTTGTTAATAGAGCATGTGTTAGTCTACACCTGTTGTTAATAAAGCATGTGTTAGTCTACACCTGTTGTTAATAAAGCATGTGTTAGTCTACACCTGTTGTTAATAGAGCATGTGTTAGCATGTTGTTAGTCTAGTCACCTGTTGTTAATAAAGCATGTGTTAGTCTACACCTGTTGTTTATAGAGCATGTGTTAGTCTACACCTGTTGTTTATAGAGCATGTGTTAGTCTACACCTGTTGTTAATAGAGCATGTGTTAGTCTACATGTGTTAGTCTACACCTGTTGTTTATAGAGCATGTGTTAGTCTACACCTGTTGTTAATAAAGCATGTGTTAGTCTACACCTGTTGTTAATAAAGCATGTGTTAGTCTACACCTGTTGTTTATAGAGCATGTGTTAGTCTACACCTGTTGTTAATAAAGCATGTGTTAGTCTACACCTGTTGTTTACATGTTAGTCTACACCTGTTGTTTATAGAGCATGTGTTAGTCTACACCTGTTGTTAATAGAGCATGTGTTAGTCTACACCTGTTGTTTAAAGCATGTGTTAGTCTACACCTGTTGTTAATAGAGCATGTGTTAGTCTACACCTGTTGTTAATAGAGCATGTGTTAGTCTACACCTGTTGTTAATAGTTAGCATGTGTTAGCATCTAGTCACCTGTTGTTAATAAAGCATGTGTTAGTCTACACCTGTTGTTTATGTGTTAGCATGTGTTAGTCTACACCTGTTGTTTATAGAGCATGTGTTAGTCTACACCTGTTGTTAATAGAGCATGTGTTAGTCTACACCTGTTGTTAATAAAGCATGTGTTAGTCTACACCTGTTGTTAATAGAGCATGTGTTAGTCTACACCTGTTGTTAATAGAGCATGTGTTAGTCTACACCTGTTGTTAATAGAGCATGTGTTAGTCTACACCTGTTGTTAATAGAGCATGTGTTAGTCTACACCTGTTGTTAATAGTTTATAAAGCATGTGTTAGCATGTTGTTTATGTGTTAGTCTACACCTGTTGTTAATAGAGCATGTGTTAGTCTACACCTGTTGTTAATAAAGCATGTGTTAGTCTACACCTGTTGTTAACATGTGTTAGTCTACACCTGTTGTTTATAAAGCATGTGTTAGTCTACACCTGTTGTTAATAGAGCATGTGTTAGTCTACACCTGTTGTTTATAAAGCATGTGTTAGTCTACACCTGTTGTTTACATGTGTTAGTCTACACCTGTTGTTAATAGAGCATGTGTTAGTCTACACCTGTTGTTTATAGAGCATGTGTTAGTCTACACCTGTTGTTAATAGAGCATGTGTTAGTCTACACCTGTTGTTAATAGAGCATGTGTTAGTCTACACCTGTTGTTTATAAAGCATGTGTTAGTCTACACCTGTTGTTTACATGTGTTACCTGTTGTCATGTGTTACACCTGTTGTTAATAGAGCATGTGTTAGTCTACACCTGTTGTTAATAGAGCATGTGTTAGTCTACACCTGTTGTTTTAGCATGTGTTAGTCTACACCTGTTGTTAATAGAGCATGTGTTAGTCTACACCTGTTGTTAATAAAGCATGTGTTAGTCTACACCAGCATGTGTTAGTCTACACCTGTTGTTAATAGAGCATGTGTTAGTCTACACCTGTTGTTAATAAAGCATGTGTTAGTCTACACCTGTTGTTTACATGTGTTAGTCTACACCTGTTGTTTATAGAGCATGTGTTAGTCTACACCTGTTGTTTATAGAGCATGTGTTAGTCTACACCTGTTGTTAATAGAGCATGTGTTAGTCTACACCTGTTGTTAATAGAGCATGTGTTAGTCTACACCTGTTGTTTATAGAGCATGTGTTAGTCTACACCTGTTGTTAATAGAGCATGTGTTAGTCTACACCTGTTGTTAATAAAGCATGTGTTAGTCTACACCTGTTGTTAATAAAGCATGTGTTAGTCTACACCTGTTGTTTATAGAGCATGTGTTAGTCTACACCTGTTGTTTATAGAGCATGTGTTAGTCTACACCTGTTGTTAATAAAGCATGTGTTAGTCTACACCTGTTGTTAATAAAGCATGTGTTAGTCTACACCTGTTGTTTACATGTGTTAGTCTACACCTGTTGTTAATAGAGCATGTGTTAGTCTACACCTGTTGTTTACATGTGTTAGTCTACACCTGTTGTTTATAGAGCATGTGTTAGTCTACACCTGTTGTTTATAGAGCATGTGTTAGTCTACACCTGTTGTTTACATGTGTTAGTCTACACCTGTTGTTAATAAAGCATGTGTTAGTCTACACCTGTTGTTAATAAAGCATGTGTTAGTCTACACCTGTTGTTAATAGAGCATGTGTTAGTCTACACCTGTTGTTAATAGAGCATGTGTTAGTCTACACCTGTTGTTTATAGAGCATGTGTTAGTCTACACCTGTTGTTTATAGAGCATGTGTTAGTCTACACCTGTTGTTTACATGTGTTAGTCTACACCTGTTGTTAATAGAGCATGTGTTAGTCTACACCTGTTGTTAATAGAGCATGTGTTAGTCTACACCTGTTGTTAATAAAGCATGTGTTAGTCTACACCTGTTGTTAATAAAGCATGTGTTAGTCTACACCTGTTGTTAATAAAGCATGTGTTAGTCTACACCTGTTGTTTACATGTGTTAGTCTACACCTGTTGTTAATAAAGCATGTGTTAGTCTACACCTGTTGTTTACATGTGTTAGTCTACACCTGTTGTTAATAGAGCATGTGTTAGTCTACACCTGTTGTTAATAGAGCATGTGTTAGTCTACACCTGTTGTTAATAAAGCATGTGTTAGTCTACACCTGTTGTTAATAAAGCATGTGTTAGTCTACACCTGTTGTTAATAGAGCATGTGTTAGTCTACACCTGTTGTTTACATGTGTTAGTCTACACCTGTTGTTAATAGAGCATGTGTTAGTCTACACCTGTTGTTAATAGAGCATGTGTTAGTCTACACCTGTTGTTTACATGTGTTAGTCTACACCTGTTGTTAACATGTGTTAGTCTACACCTGTTGTTAATAGAGCATGTGTTAGTCTACACCTGTTGTTTACATGTGTTAGTCTACACCTGTTGTTAATAAAGCATGTGTTAGTCTACACCTGTTGTTTACATGTGGAAAAATCCCATTTGATTTGCTTTTACTCACCAGTCCGTCTATGAGTCCCATGCCCAGTCCGTAGGGTCCCTTGTTCAGCTCCACTACAAACACCAGACAACACTCATCATCAGGTAGCAGGGCCTCGGGAGGCACAGGGAAGGGGAACTCACATAAACTACCTGTAGAGAGGACACACACTACAGCTAGACACACACTACAGCTAGACACACACACACACACTACAGCTATTTACACACACTATAGCTATACACACACTACAGCTATACACACACACTACAGCTAGACACACACTACAGCTATACACACACTACAGCTAGACACACACTACAGCTATATACACACACTACAGGTAGACACACACTACAGCTAGACACACACTACAGCTATACACACACTACAGCTATACACACACACTACAGGTAGACACACACATGCAGTACTGAACACTGGTCACCAGGGGGAGACATGTAGTACTGAACACTGGTCACCATGCAGTACTGGACACTGGTCACCAGGGGGAGACATAAAGTACTGAACACTGGTCACCAGGGGGAGACATGCAGTACTGAACACTGGTCACCAGGGGGAGACATGTAGTACTGAACACTGGTCACCATGGGTCCTGAACACTGGTCACCATGCAGTACTGAACACTGGTCACCAGGGGAGACATGCAGTACTGAACACTGGTCACCAGGGGGAGACATGCAGTACTGAACACTGGTCACCAGGGGGAGACATGCAGTACTGAACACTGGTCACCAGGGGGAGACATGCAGTACTGAACACTGGTCACCAGGGGGAGACATGTAGTACTGAACACTGGTCACCAGGGGGAGACATGTAGTACTGAACACTGGCCACCATGCAGTACTGAACACTGGCCACCAGGGGGAGACATGCAGTACTGAACACTGGTCACCAGGGGGAGACATGCAGTACTGAACACTGGTCACCATGCAGTACTGAACACTGGTCACCATGCAGTACTGAACACTGGTCACCAGGGGGAGACATGTAGTACTGAACACTGGTCACCAGGGGGAGACATGTAGTACTGAACACTGGTCACCATGTAGTACTGAACACTGGTCACCATGTAGTACTGAACACTGGTCACCAGGGGGAGACATGTAGTACTGAACACTGGTCACCAGGGGGAGACATGTAGTACTGAACACTGGTCACCATGTAGTACTGAACACTGGTCACCATGTAGTACTGAACACTGGTCACCAGGGGGAGACATGCAGTACTGAACACTGGTCACCAGGGGGAGACATGCAGTACTGAACACTGGTCACCAGGGGGAGACATGTAGTACTGAACACTGGTCACCAGGGGGAGACATGCAGTCCTGAACACTGGTCACCATGCAGTACTGAACACTGGTCACCATGCAGTACTGAACACTGGTCACCAGGGGGAGACATGTAGTACTGAACACTGGTCACCAGGGGGAGACATGCAGTACTGAACACTGGTCACCAGGGGGAGACATGCAGTACTGAACACTGGTCACCAGGGGGAGACATGTAGTACTGAACACTGGTCACCAGGGGGAGACATGTAGTACTGAACACTGGCCACCATGCAGTACTGAACACTGGCCACCAGGGGGAGACATGCAGTACTGAACACTGGTCACCAGGGGGAGACATGCAGTACTGAACACTGGTCACCATGCAGTACTGAACACTGGTCACCATGCAGTACTGAACACTGGTCACCAGGGGGAGACATGTAGTACTGAACACTGGTCACCAGGGGGAGACATGTAGTACTGAACACTGGTCACCATGTAGTACTGAACACTGGTCACCATGTAGTACTGAACACTGGTCACCAGGGGGAGACATGTAGTACTGAACACTGGTCACCAGGGGGAGACATGTAGTACTGAACACTGGTCACCATGTAGTACTGAACACTGGTCACCATGCAGTACTGAACACTGGTCACCAGGGGGAGACATGCAGTACTGAACACTGGTCACCATGTAGTACTGAACACTGGTCACCATGCAGTACTGAACACTGGTCACCAGGGGGAGACATGCAGTACTGAACACTGGTCACCATGCAGTACTGAACACTGGTCACCAGGGGGAGACATGTAGTACTGAACACTGGTCACCATGCAGTACTGAACACTGGTCACCATGCAGTACTGAACACTGGTCACCATGCAGTACTGAACACTGGTCACCAGGGGGAGACATGTAGTACTGAACACTGGTCACCAGGGGGAGACATGCAGAGTTTATCAGGGAACAACAGCAGTCCTCTCAGTTACGTTGCCAATCAGATCTCATGTTACGGTGTATTTCATATAGATTACGTCAAACGGTATTATATGTCCTTATATGTTGCCTGTACAGGAGGTTATATCCTCAAGTCCAGTTCTCATGTTATTGTTTTATTTATAAATGTATATATTACATTCTGTAAAAAAAACTATATCACTGTAAATATGTCAGTCAGGTACATAATTATTGGCATCATTGATAAAGATGAGTATAATAGAAAGAGAGGGGAAATATTATGGGCACCCTGATTAGTATAATAGAAAGAGAGGGGAAATATTATGGGCACCCTGATTAGTATTACAAAGAGAGGGGGGCACCCTGATTAGTATAATAGAAAGAGAGGGGAAATATTATGGGCACCCTGATTAGTATAATAGAAAGAGAGGGGAAATATTATGGGCACCCTGATTAGTATAATAGAAAGAGAGGGGAAATATTATGGGCACCCTGATTAGTATAATACAAAGAGAGGGGAAATATTATGGGCACCCTGATTAGTATAATACAAAGAGAGGGGGAATATTATGGGCACCCTGATTAGTATAATACAAAGAGAGGGGGAATATTATGGGCACCCTGATTAGTATAATACAAAGAGAGGGGGAATATTATGGGCACCCTGATTAGTATAATACAAAGAGAGGGGGAATATTATGGGCACCCTGATTAGTATAATACAAAGAGAGGGGGAATATTATGGGCACCCTGATTAGTATAATACAAAGAGAGGGGGAATATTATGGGCACCCTGATTAGTATAATACAAACACTGAGCTATATTGCTCCAAATAATGGGACCATTAGATTGTTTCATAATTACAGAAAGAGATTTTGTTTAACAACTAATTAAAATGTAAAAAATCCATACAAACTACTGACACCCCTGTTTTCAATACTCTGGCACCCTCTGCTTGCCAGGATAATGACACAGACTTTTTCTAAAGTGTTTTATGAGATTGGAGAACACTGGGATCTCAGACCGTTCCTCCATACAGAATCCTACCAGATGTTTGATGAGTTCTAGAACCCACTGGGAGGGATCTTAGACCTTTCCTCCATACAGAATCCTACCAGATGTTTTATGAGTTCTAGAACACACTGGGAGGGATGGGAGGGACCGTTCCTCCATACAGAATCCTACCAGATGTTTGATGAGTTCTAGAACACACTGGGAGGGATCTCATGGGCACCCTCCATACAGAATCCTACCAGATGTTTGATGAGTTCTAGAACCACTGGGAGGGATCCAGACCGTTCCTCCATACAGAAGAACCAGATGTTTTTGAGTTCTAGAACACACTGGGAGGGATCTCAGACCTGTTCTCCTCCACAGACATTGAACACCTGGGAGGGATTAGATGTTTACAGAAAGAGATTTTGTTCTAGATACACTACTGGGAGGGATCACCCTCTGCCTCCATACAGACTTTTCCTACCAGATGTTTGATGAGTTCTAGAAACACTGGGATCTCAGACCGTTCCTCCATACAGAATCCTACCAGATGTTTGATGAGTTCTAGAACCCACTGGGAGGGATCTTAGACCGTTCCTCCATACAGAATCTTACCAGATGTTTGATGAGTTCTAGAACACACTGGGAGGGATCTTAGACCTTTCCTCCATACAGAATCCTACCAGATGTTTTATGAGTTCTAGAACACACTGGGAGGGATCTCAGACCGTTCCTCCATACAGAATCCTACCAGATGTTTTATGAGTTCTAGAACACACTGGGAGGGATCTCAGACCGTTCCTCCATACAGAATCCTACCAGATGTTTGATGAGTTCTAGAACACACTGGGAGGGATCTTAGACCGTTCCTCCATACAGAATCCTACCAGATCTTTGATGAGTTCTAGAACACACTGGGAGGGATCTTAGACCATTTCTCCATACAGAATCCTACCAGATGTTTGATGAGTTCTAGAACACACTGGGAGGGATCTTAGACCGTTCCTCCATACAGAATCCTACCAGATGTTTGATGAGTTCTAGAACACACTGGGAGGGATCTTAGACCGTTCCTCCATACAGAATCCTACCAGATGTTTGATGAGTTCTAGAACACACTGGGAGGGATCTTAGACCGTTCCTCCATACAGAATCCTACCAGATGTTTGATGAGTTCTAGAACCCACTGGGAGGGATCTTAGACCGTTCCTCCATACAGTTCCTCCAGATGTTTGATGACAGAATCCTACCAGATGTTTGATGAGTTCTAGAACCCACTGGGAGGGATCTTAGACCGTTCCTCCATACAGAATCCTACCAGATGTTTGATGAGTTCTAGAACATACTGGGAGGGATCTTAGACCGTTCCTCCATACAGAATCCTACCAGATGTTTGATGAGTTCTAGAACACACTGGGAGGGATCTTAGACCGTTCCTCCATACAGAATCCTACCAGATGTTTGATGAGTTCTAGAACACACTGGGAGGGATCTTAGACCGTTCCTCCATACAGAATCCTACCAGATGTTTGATGAGTTCTAGAACACACTGGGAGGGATCTTAGACCGTTCCTCCATACAGAATCCACCCAGATCCTTGATATCTGTCGGTCTGCACTTATCGACTATCCTCTTCAATTCAAACCACAGGTTTTCAATGGGGTTCAAGTCAGGAGACTTTGTGGTCCTTCGTAGCCAAGTTGGTAATTCATGGTGCTTGTAACGCCCGGGGTATTGGGTTCGATACCCAGGACCACCCATAAGTAAAATGTATGCACGCATAACTATGCCGCTTTGGATAAATGGCATATTAATACAGGACAAAAAATGTAAATGTTCCCATGTTCCATGAGCTGAAATAAAAGATCCCATTAATGTTCCATAAGCACAAAAAAACAGCTTATTTCTCTCAAATTTTGTGCACAAATTTGTTTACATCCTTGTCAGTGAGCATCTCTCATTTGTCAAGAGAGTCCATCCACCTGACAGGTGTGGCATATCAAGAAGCTGATTAAACAGCATGATCATTACACAGGTGCAACTTGTGCTGGGGACAATAAAAAGGCCACTCTAAAATGTGCAGTTTTGTCACACAATTCTACAGATGTCTCAAGTTTTTGAGGGGGCGTGCAATTGGCTGACTGCAGGAATGTCCACCAGATCTGTTGTTCATTTCTCTACCATAAGCCGCCTCCAGCGTAGTTTTAGAGAATTTGGCACTAAGTCCAACCAGCCTCACAACCGCAGACCACGTGTAACCAGGCCAGCCCAGGACCTCCACAACCACAGACCACGTGTAACCAGGCCAGCCCAGGACCTCCACAACCACAGACCACGTGTAACCAGGCCAGCCCAGGACCTCCACAACCGCAGACCATGTGTAACCAGGCCAGCCCAGGACCTCCACAACCACAGACCACGTGTAACCAGGCCAGCCCAGGACCTCCACAACCACAGACCACGTGTAACCAGGCCAGCCAAGGACCTCCACAACCACAGACCACGTGTAACCAGGCCAGCCCAGGACCTCCACATCCGGCTTCTATACCTGCAGTATCGTCTTAAACCAGCCATCCAGACAGCTGATGAAACTGAGGAGTAGTTTTGTCTGTAATAAAAGGCCTTTTGTGGGGAAAAACTATTTCTGTTTGGCTAGGCCTGGCTCCTCAGAGGGTGGGCCTATGCCCTCCCAGGCCCACCCAAGGCCCTCCCAAGGCCACCCAAGGCCCTCCCAGGCCCTCCCAGGCCCACCCAAGGCCCTCCCAGGCCCTCCCAGGCCCACCCAAGGCCCTCCCAAGGCCACCCAAGGCCCTCCCAGGCCCACCCAGGCCCTCCCAGGCCCTCCCAGGCCCACCCAGGCCCTCCCAGGCCCTCCCAGGCCCACCCAAGGCCCTCCCAGGCCCACCCAAGGCCCTCCCAAGGCCACCCAAGGCCCTCCCAAGGCAGGCCCACCCAAGGCCCTCCCAAGGCCACCCAAGGCCCTCCCAGGCCACCCAGGCCCACCCAGGCCCTCCCAGGCCCACCCAGGCCCACCCAGGCCCTCCCAAGGCTGTACCCCTGGCCATATCATGTGAAATACATAGATTAGTGCCATAATGAATGTATTTAAATGGACTGCTTTCCTTCTATGAACTGTGACTCAGTAAAATCGTTGAAATTGTTGCATGTTGCGTTTATATTTTTGTTCAGATATTTAAAAAAAAAAAAATATATATATATATATATATACACTGAGAAACAACAAAACATTAAGGACACCTGCTATTTCCATGACATAGACTGACCAGGTGAAAGCTATGAGGGGGAGTGTTGCTAATGTTCGGTCTACTCCGTTAATTAATACATTAAACAAAAGTATTTAGTCACTTTATCAAGGGAGCCAATAATGGGGTGGCCTAGTGGTTAGAGCGTTGGACTAGTAACCGGAAGGTTGCAAGTTCAAACCCCCCGAGCTGACTAGGTACAAATCTGTTCTTCTGCCCCTGAACAGGCAGTTAACCTGCCTAGTGGACTAGTAGCCAATCATTCTGGACCTGCTTGGATGATTCCATGTTATACTTCT